>NC_057802.1:56583651-56846208 GCF_018294505.1 Triticum aestivum | reverse complement strand
TGGACAAGGCCTTTATAGAGCCTGTCTTCACCAATAATGTAAGTTTGTCCATCTCAAGCCTTCAAACTTTGTTGTATATATTTCGTTAGGCATGACTGCAACAGCTGTTTATTTTTGGTGTTTGCATCAAATTGCTTGTTTAAAGTTTATTATGTAGTGCATAAACAAAAGTTTGTCCTTTCTCAATTTAAGTTTTCAGTTGTACAACCAAGTTCCTTCTTCATACCATGTAAATTAAACTATACAGAGCAAGTGATCTTCTTTTGCACTGCATGTATGCTTCTGTTCTTCATCCGTAATCCAGTGGTGTGGTGAACCTACCCACTACAGCACAATGTCATAATCTGTAATGTCTTAACTATGAACAATGTCATATCATTCTACTATTATTTAAACCGTCTCCTTATTTGCCAATCTGAAATGGTATAAATTGACATCACACTAACCATTGATACTTATGAGTTCTTGATCTGTAATCCAGTGATGTCGTGAAGCTGCCAACTCCTTCACAATGTCATTTCCTGCCATGTCTTGACCTGAACAATACCATATTGTGTTAATGCAATTTTAAACTGTGTCTCTTTATTCGTCAGTAAGAAATGTGATGAATTGTCAGCACTGATACTTTTATGTGCAAAACCTGTCATATGTCTGCTTGTTTATCTTTCAGAGTGAGGAAGATATAAGTGTTGAACAAGCACAGTCTCATCATCTTGCTCAGCTTCTTGCGCTGCAGCTCCCCAGCAGGGCTAACCTTTCTTGAACTCTATTGAAGTGCTGTCAGTTTTGTATATTATTTTGTCGGCGTTTTTATTTGCACTGGTGGCGATCTTTGATGCCCAGTGTATGTAATCTGCTGTTTGCTTGTGCTTTATTATCATAGTGGCGGACTTTGATGCCCAGTGGATGTAATATGCCGTAATTTCTTTATTGTATAGTCTAGGTTTTTTCTTATTCACGATGATGCAGTTATTTTACTGTATATATATCCTGTCTCCGCAGTAAACCGGCCAAACCGTAAAATTACGGTACATACTCGGGCCGTCATGCAATCACGATGTAGGTTGGGCCTGAAACGTGCCGAACAGCTCATGGGCCGGCAGCAGCCCGAAATGAACCCCGGCCCATGATTGTGCGAATCAAATCACGGGCTTTTAACAGGCCAAAATTGTCTCGGTCCTTGTTTGGCCCAATCAGATATCGGCTGCGAGCAGGCCGGATGCAAACCGGGCCGTAGTTAGGCCCAACTATATGACGGGCTTTTAACAGGCCGAAATTAATATAGGCTGAAATGTTAAACGGGCCCTTAACAGGCCAAAACTAATATCAGGCCGAATTACTAAGTGGGCCTTTAGCAAGTGGGCCCAAAAGCATAGTGTCTAGTTGACGGGCCGAATCTGATATGGGCCATAATTGAGCCCAAAGCCTCTTAAAGGGCCGGACCTGATCTGGGCCGTAATTTGACCCAGAACGTGGTAGGATTTTAACGGGCCGGATCTCATATGGGCCACTATTAGGCCCGGAGCATGGCAGGCCATTAATGGACCGGATCAAATATGGGCCGGCATTTGGCCCAAAACATGGCAGCCAGTTAATGGTCCGGCCTACTAGGGTCCTC
The DNA here is from genome assembly GCF_018294505.1 of Triticum aestivum. Classification (NCBI taxonomy): domain Eukaryota; kingdom Viridiplantae; phylum Streptophyta; class Magnoliopsida; order Poales; family Poaceae; genus Triticum; species Triticum aestivum. The sequence continues at coordinate 56,844,590 of NC_057802.1, read as the reverse complement.
AAAATCTTGTGGGCATACAGCTGGGCCAGCCCATTAATGTCGGCGAAATCTCGTGGGCCTTTAGCTGGGCCGAACCATTATGATCCGCAAGAATCTTGTGGGCCTTTACCTGGGCTGGCCCATTATGGCACACAAAAATCTTGTGGGCCTTTACCTGGGCCGGCCCATTATGGCCTGCAAAATCTTGTGGGCCTTTAGCTGGGCCAACCCATTATGGTCCGCAAAATCTCATGGGCCTTTAGCTGGGCTGGCCCATTATGGTCCGCAAAATCTTGTGGGCCTTCAGTTGGGCCGGCCCATTTAAACTTGATGGGCCGGTCCACGTGTCAACATATCATAGGCGCGTCTCGCCCATTGGATGAGTGATACCTGTGCCAACGCGGACCTGACACATGTCTCCTCCAGCCAATGATGATTTTACACGTGGTAAATCCCCATTGGTCGGGGCTGTTAACGGGTTATCGGATCCAAAACCCGACCTAATAGCTTAACGGCGTTCCGTTACGGTGGATGCCACGTGTCGGTCACCCTTGACGAAAGCACTTCTGTGACGCGCGATTTATCGTCATGGAAGTGGACACTTCCGTGATGATAATTTTGGTAATGTCATGGAACACTTCTACGACAGCACAGGTATGACTATCTTGATTCTGTCATAAATTTGTCATGGATGTACATGCATGACAAAAAACGCGACCTACTGTCACAAACACGTATCATCACGGAAGTGTATTTTTTTGTAGTGAGGACTCCCTATGCTTGGCGCACCCCCTAGGTCAGCCGCCTCCTCCCTCCCTCCTTTATATACGGGGGAGGGGAGCACCCCAAAGGCACTCAAGATTTGTCTTAGCCGTATGCGGTGCCCCCCTCCACAGTTACACACCTCGGCCATATCGTCGTAGTGCTTACGCGAAGCCCTGCGCCGGTAACTTCATCATCACCGTCACCACGCCGTCGTGCTGACGAAACTCTCCCTCGGCCTCAGTTGGATCTAGAGTTCGAGGGACGTCACCGAGCTGAACGTGTGCAGATCGCGGAGGTACCGTGCGTTCGGTACTTGATCGGTTGGATCGCGAAGACGTTCGACTACATCAACCGCGTTACTAAACGCTTCCGCTTTCGGTCTACGAGGGTACGTGGACACACTCTCCCTGCTCATTGCTATGCTTCTCCTAGATAGATCTTGCGTGATCGTAGGCAATTTTTTTTGAAATACTACGTTCCCCAATAGGGATGATGTAGCACAGTGACGGTAGGTATTTCCCTCAGTTATGAAACCAAGCTAATCGAACCAGTAGGAGAACCAAGCAACACAACGTAAATAGCCCCTGCACACAAAAGAGTGGGTGCATCACTAACTAAAGTCTTGACCTCTCCAAACCCACTTTTATCAATTTTCTCAACAAGATTTTCACCCTCCGAAATATTGGGACGCCTTCTACCTAAAGTTGACTCTTCTCCAGTCCCTTTTCTATCAATCTTATCTTTACTAAACAGAGAATCAATAGAGGAAAGATCAATCATTTTAAGATCTTCATCATTTTTGCAAGAATAATCACTAGAAAAAGCTTTCTCTAAAAATTCTCTTTTAGCTCTAAGCATAGCAGTTCTTTTCTTACTTTCATCCATAGAAACATAAAGAGCTTTAATTGAATCATCAACTTTAGGCACAAATATTTTCAACTTGAGATTTTCCACATCATGAACAATTCCATCAACACTTCTAGACAAATCATCAGTCTTATTCAACTTTTCTTCTATGGAAGTGTTGAAAACTTTTTGCGTGTTGATAAATTCTTTAATATTATTCTCAAGATCAGAGGTGTTCCTATTATTATTGTAAGATTGGTTTCCATAGGAATTATCATAATTATTAGAGGAATTACTAGGAAAAGGCCTAGGATTAAAATTTCCTCTATACGCATTGTTTTTGAAATTATTGCGAGAAATAAAATTCACATCAGTGGCATCACTATTTTGCTCAATCAAAGTAGACAAAGGCATATCATTAAAATCAATAGGAGCACTTTTACTAGCAACAAATTTAATAAGAGCATCAACTTTATCACTCAAAGAAGAAATTTCTTCAGACAAATTAACTTTTTTACTAGTAGGAGCCCTTTCGGTATGCCATTGTGAATAATTTGCCATGATATTATCAAGCAATTTGGTGGCTTCACCCAAAGTAATTTCCATAAAAGTACCACCTACGGTGGAATCTAAACGATTATGAGAAACGAAATTCAATCCCGCATAATTTTTTTGTATGATCATCCAAAGATTTAACCCATGAGTTGGGCAATTCCTTAGCATCATTTTCATCCTTTCCCAAGATTCTGCAACATGCTCATGTTCAAGTTGCTTGAAATTCATGATCTGGGTTCTAAGGGAAATAATTTTTGTGGGAGGAAAATACTTAGTGATAAAAGCATCTTTGCACTTATTCCAAGAAATGATACTATTACGAGGCAAAGAAGAGAACCAAAGTTTTGTAGAATCAGGCAAAGAAAATGGAAATAATTTGATCTTGATCACATCATTGTCCACATCTTTTTTTGTTTTGCATATCGCATAATTCCACAAAGGTATTAAGATGGGACGCGAAATCCTCATTAGAAGTACCGAAAAATTGGTCTTTCATAACCAGATTCAGTAAAGCAGTATTAATATCACAAGTCTCCACACTAGTGGCGGGAGGAGCAAGCGGAGTGCCAATAAAATCATTGTTGTTGGTATTTGAGAAATCACATAATTTGTTGTTCTCTTGAGTCATGATGACCACACAACGAGATTGCACACAAAAACAGATCCGGCAAGAAAACGGCGAACGGAAAAAGAGAGGCGAATAAAACGACAATTTTTTGTGAAGTGGGGGAGAGGAAAACGAGCGGCAAATGGCAAATAATGTGAATTGCGAGGAGATGAGATTTGTGATTAGGAACCTGGTTATGTTGAAGATCCTCCCCAGCAACGGCGCCAGAAATTCCTTTTGATCGCTCTCTGACTATAGCGCTAGAAAAGCTCCTGTCTGCTAGGACTACATCGGTATTTCCCCAAAGAGGAAGGGATGATGCAGCACGGCGACGGTAGATATTTTCCTCAGTGAAGAAACCAAGGTTATCGAACCAGTAAGAGAACCAAGCAACACAATGTAAATAGCACCTGCACACAAATAACAACACCTCGCAACCCGACATGTTAAAGGGGTTGCAATCCCTTTTGGGTAACGATGCCAAAAATTGTAATAGATTGGAATAATAGATCGCAAATAAAGTGCACCAAGTATTTTGTATTTTTGGTTTAATAGATCTGAATAAAAATGCAAAGGAAAAGTAGATCGCAAGCAAATATATGAGAAAGAAGACCCGGGGGCCGTAGGTTTCACTAGTGGCTTCTCTCGAGAAAAATAGCAAACGGTGGGTAAATAGATTACTGTTGGGCAATTGATAGAACTTCAAATAATTATGACGATATCCAGGCAATGATCATTATATAGGTATCACGTCCAAGATTAGCAGACCGACTCCTGCCTGCATCTACTACTATTACTCCACACATCGACCGCTATCCAACATGCATCTAGTGTATTAAGTTCATGGAAAAATGGAGTAATGTAATAAGAACGATGACATGATGTAGACAAGATCCGTTTATCTATTGCGTAGATATAGATCCCTGTCGGAAATATGCCCTAGAGGCAATAATAAAATGGTTATTATTATATTTCCTTGTTCATGATAATTGTCTATTGTTCATGCTATAATTGTATTAACTGGAAACCGTAATACATGTGTGAATACATAGACCACAACATGTCCCTAGTAAGCCTCTAGTTGACTAGCTCGTTGATCAATAGATGGTTATGGTTTCCTGACCATGGACATTGGATGTCATTGATAATGGGATCACATCATTAGGAGAATGATGTGATGGACAAGACCCAATCCTAAGCATAGCACAAGATCGTGTAGTTCGTTTGCTAAGAGCTTTTCTAATGTCAAGTATCATTTCCTTAGACCATGAGATTATGCAACTCCCGGATACTGTAGGAATGCTTTGGGTGTACCAAACGTCACAACGTAACTGGGTGGCTATAAAGGTGCACTACAGGTATCTCCGAAAGTGTCTGTTGGGTTGGCATGAATCGAGACTGGGATTTGTCACTCCGTATGACGGAGAGGTATCTCTGGGCCCACTCGGTAATGCATCATCATAATGAGCTCAATGTGACTAATGAGTTAGCCACGGGATCATGCGTTACGGAACGAGTAAAGAGACTTGCCGGTAACAAGATTGAACGAGGTATTGGGATACCGACGATCGAATCTCGGGCAAGTAACATACCGATAGACAAAGGGAATTGTATATGGGATTGATTGAATCCCCGACATCGTGGTTCATCCGATGAGATCATCATAGAACATGTGGGAGCCAATATGGGTATCCAGATCCCACTATTGGTTATTGGCCGGAGAGGTGTCTCGGTCATGTCTGCATGGTTCTCGAACCCGTAGGGTCTACACACTTAAGGTTCGGTGACGCTAGAGTTGTTATGGGAAATAGTATGTGGTTACCGAAGGTTGTTCGGAGTCCCGGATGAGATCTCGGACATGACGAGGAGCTCCGGAATGGTCCGGAGGTGAAGACCGGTATATTGGACGAAGGGTATTGGAGTCCGGAATTGTTCCGGGGGTACTAGGCTATGGCCAGCATGTTCGAAAGGGGTTTCGGAGGCCCCGGCAAGCGTTGGGGGGCCTTATGGGCCAAGGGGAAGGGGCAAACCAGCCTACTAAGGGGCTGTGCGCCCCTCCCAACCCCTCTCGCGTAACCAAGAGAGGTGGGGGCGCCACCCCTAGGGCAGCCGCCCCTCCCGGCTTGGGGGGCAAGATTCCTAGGGGGTGGGGGCGCCCAAACCCATCTAGGGTTTCCCCTGGCCGCCGCCTCCTCCTCTAGATCAATCTAGAGGTGCCGTCCCCCTCTCCCCTTCCCCCTATATATTGTGAGGGGGTGGGAGGGCAGCCACACCCTTCCCTTGGCGCAGCCCCTTCCTCCTCATACATCTCCTCCTCCTCCGTAGTGCTTGGCGAAGCCCTGCCGGAGAACCACGAGCTCCATTGCCACCACGCCGTCGTGCTGCCGGAGTTCGCCCTCAACTTCTCCTCTCCCGTTGCTGGATAAAGAAGGAGGAGACGTCCCCGGGCTGTACGTGTGTTGAACGAGGAGGCGCTGTCCGTTCGCCGCTAGATCGGATCTTCCGCGATTTGAATCGCCGCGAGTACGACTCCATCAACCGCGTTCTTGCAACGCTTCCGCTTAGCGATCTTCAAGGGTATGAATATGCACTCCCTCTCTCTCATTGCTAGCATCTCCTAGATTGATCTTGGTGACACGTAGGAATTTTTTTGAATTATTACTACGTTACCCAACACTGGCATCATGAGCTAGGTCTATGCGTAGATTCTATGCACGAGTAGAACACAAAGTAGTTGTGGGTGATGATTTGTTCAATTTTCTTACCATTACTATTCTTATCTTGATTCGGCGCATTGTGGGATGAAGCGGCCCGGACCGACCTTACATGTACTCTTACGTGAGACAGGTTCCACCGACTGACACGCACTTGATGCATAAGGTGGCTAGCGGGTGTCTGTCTCTCCCACTTTAGTCGGATCGGATTCGATGAAGAGGGTCCTTATGAAGGGTAAATAGCAATTGGCATATCACTGTTGTGGCTTATGCATAGGTAAGAAACGTTCTTGCTAGAAACCCATAGCAGCCACGTAAAACATGCAACAACAATTAGAGGACGTCTAACTTGTTTTTGCAGGGTATGCTATGTGATGTGATATGGCCAAAAGGATGTGACGAATTATATATATGTGATGTATGAGATTGATCATGTTCTTGTAATAGGAATCACGACTTGCATGTCGATGAGTATGACAACTGGCAAGAGCCATAGGAGTTGTCTTAATTTATTGTATGACCTGCGTGTCAATGAAAAACGCCATGTAATTACTTTACTTTATTGCTAACCGTTAGCCATAGTAGTAGAAGTAATAGTTGGCGAGACAACTTCATGAAGACACGATGATGGAGATCATGATGATGGAGATCATGGTGTCATGCTGGTGACGAAGGTGATCATGCCGTGCCTCGAAGATGGAGATCAAAGGCGCAAGATGATATTGGCCATATCATGTCACTTTATGATTTGCATGTGATGTTTGTCATGTTTACATCTTATTTGCTTAGAACGACGGTAGCATAAATAAGATGATCCCTCACTAAAATTTCAAGAGATGTGTTCCCCCTAACTACCGTTGCGAAGGTTCGTTGTTTCGAAGCACCACGTGATGATCGGGTGTGATAGATTCTAATGTTCGCATACAACGGGTGTAAGCCAGATTTACACATGCGAAACACTTAGGTTGACTTGACGAGCCTAGCATGTACAGACATGGCCTCGGAACACAAGAGACCGAAAGGTCAAACATGAGTCGTATAGTAGATACGATCAACATGGAGATGTTCACCGTTGATGACTAGTCCGTCTCACGTGATGATCGAACATGGTCTAGTCAATTCGGATCATGTATCACTTAGATGACTAGAGGGATGTCTATCTAAGTGAGTTCATTAAATAATCAGATGAACTTAATTATCATGAACATAGTCAAAAGGTCTTTGCAAATTATGTCATAGCTTACGCGTTGGTTCTACTGTTTAAGATATGTTCCTAGAGAAAATTTAGTTGATAGTTGATAGTAGAAATTATGCGGACTGGGTCCGTAAACTAAGGATTATCCTCATTGCTGCGCAGAAGGCTTATGTCCTTAATGCACCGCTCGGTGTGCTGAACCTCGAGCGTCGTCTGTGGATGTTGCGAACATCTGACATACACGTTTTGATGACTACGTGATAGTTCAGTGCGTAATGCTAACGGTGTAGAATTGAGGCGCCAAAGACGTTTTTGAAACGTCGCAGAACATATGAGATGTTCCAAAGTCTGAAATTGGGATTTCAGACTAGTGCCCACGTCAAGAGGTATGAGACCTCTGACAAGTTTCTTAAGCCTGCAAACTAAGGGAGAAAAGCTCAATCGTTGAGCATGTGCTCAGATTGTCTGAGTACTACAATCGCTTGAATCGAGTGGGAGTTAATCTGCCAGATGAGATAGTGATGGTTCTCCATAGTCACTGCCACCAAGCTATTAGAGCTTCGTGATGAACTATAACATATCAGGGACAGACATGATGATCCTTGAGCAATTCGCGATGTTTGACACCGCGAAAGTAGAAATCAAGTAGGAGCATCAATTGTTGATGGTTAGTAAAACCACTAGTTTCAAGAAGGGCAAGGGAAAGAAGGGATACTTCATGAAACGGAAAATCAGTTGCTGCTCTAGTGAAGAAACCCAAGGTTGAACCCAAACCCGAGACTAAGTGCTTCTGTAATGAGGGGAACAGTCACTGAAGCAGAACTACCCTAGATACTTGGTAGATGAGAAGGCAGGCAAGGTCGACAGAAGTATATTGGATATACATTATATTAATGTGTACTTTACTAGTACTCCTAGTAGCACCAGGGTATTAGATACCGGTTTGGTTGCTAAGTGTTGGTAACTCAAAATAAAAGGCTACGGAATAAACGGAGACTAGCTAAAGGTGAAATGATGATATGTGTTGGAAGTGTTTCCAAGGTTGATGTGATCAAACATCGCACGCTCCCTCTACCATCGAGATTGGTGTTAAACCTAAATAATTGTTATTTGGTGTTTGCGTTGAGCATAGACATGATTGGATTATGTTTATCGCAATACGATAATTCATTTAAGGAGAATAATGGTTACTCTGTTTATTTGAGTAATACCTTCAATGGTCTTGCACCTAAAATGAATGGTTTATTGAATCTCGATCGTAGTGATACACATGTTCATGCCAAAAGATATAAGATAGTAATGATAGTACCACATACTTGTGGCACTACCATTTGAGTCATATTGGTATAAAACGCATGAAGAAGCTCCATGTTGATGGATCTTTGGACTCACTCATTTTTGAAAAGATTGAGACATGCGAACCATGTCTATTGGTAGATATGCATGAAGAAACTCCATACAGATGGATCGTTTGGACTCGCTTGATTTTGAATCACTTGAGACATGCAAATCATACCACATGGGCAAGATGACTGAAAGGCCTCGTTTTCAGTAAGATGAAACAAGAGAGCAACTTGTTGGAAGTAATACATTTGATGTGTGCAGTCCAATAAGTGCTGAGGCACGCAGTGGATATCGTTATGTTCTTACTTCACAGATGATTTGAGTAGATGCTAAGAATATTTACTTGATGAAACACAAGTCTGAATTATTGAAAGGTTCAAGTAATTTCAGAGTGAAGTTGAAGATCGTCGTGACAAGAGGATAAAATGTCTATGATATGATCATAGAGATATCTGAGTTACGAGTTTGGCACACAATTAAGACATTGTGGAAATTGTTTCACAACTAATACCGCCTGGAACACCATAGTTTGATGGTGTGTCCGAACATCATAACTGCACCCTATTGGATATGGTGCATACCATGATGTCTCTTATCGAATTACCACTATCGTTTATGGGTTAGGCATTAGAGACAACCGCATTCACTTTAAATAGGGCACCACGCAATTCCGTTGAGACGACACCATATGAACTATGGTTTAGAGAAACCTAAGCTGTCGTTTCTTAAAAGTTTGGGGCTGCGATGCTTATGTGAAAAAGTTTCGGGCTGATAAGGTCGAACCCAAAGCGGATGAATGCATCTTCATAGAATACCCAAAATAGTTGGGTATACCTCCTATTTCAGATCTGGAAGCAAAAGTGATTGTTTCTAGAAACGGGTCCTTTCTCGAGGAAAAGTTTCTCTCGAAAGAATTGAGTGGGAGGATGGTGGAGACTTGATGAGGTTATTGAACCGTCACTTCAACTAGTGTGTAGTAGGGCACAAGAAGTTGTTCATGTGGCACCTACACCAATTGAAGTGGAAGCTTATGATAGTGATCATGAAACTTCGGATCAAGTCACTACCAAACCTCGTAGGACGACAAGGGTGCGTACTACTTCAGAGTGCTACGTAATCCTGTCTTGGAAGTCATGTTGCTAGACAATAATGAACCTACGAGCTATGGAGAAATGATGGTGGGCCCAGATTCCGACGAATGGCTCGAGGCCATAAAATCCGAGAGAGGATCCATGTATAAAAACAAAGTATAGACTTTGGAAGAACTACTTGATGGTCGTAAGGCTATTGGGTGCAGATGGATTTTAAAAGGAAGACGGACAATGATGGTAAGTGTCACCATTAAGAAAGCTCGACTTGTCGTTAAGATCTTTTCCGACAAGTTCAAGGAGTTGACTACGATGAGATTTTCTCACTCGTAGCGATGCTAAGAGTCTGTTGGAATTATATTAGCAGTTACTGCATTATTTATGAAATCTTGCAGATAGGATGTCAAAAAACATTATTTCCTCGGCGATTTTCTTGAGGAAAGGTTGTATGTGATACAACCAGAAGGTTTTGTCAATCCTGAAAGATGCTAACAAGTATGCAAAGCTCCAGCAATCCTTCTAAGGACTGGAGTAAGCCTCTCGGAGTTGGAATGTATGCTTTGATGAGATGATCAAAGATTTTGGGTTTATACAAAGTTTATGAGAAACTTGTATTTCCAAAGAAGTGAGTGTGAGCACTATAGAATTTTTGATGAGTATATGTTGTTAACATATTGTTGATCAGAAATGATGTAGAATTTCTGGAAAGCATACAGGGTTATTTGAAAACTTTTTTTCAATGGAAAACCTGGATTAAGCTACTTGAACATTGAGCATCAAGATCTATAAGGATAGATAAAAATGCTTAATAATACTTTCAAATGAATACATACCGTGACAAGATTTTGAAGGAGTTCAAAATAGATCAGCATAGAAGGAGTTCTTGGCTGTGTTACAAGGTGTGAGTATTGAGTAAGACTCAAAACATGACCACGGCAGAAGAGAGAGAAAGGACGAAGGTCGTCCCTATGCTTTAGACGTAGGCTCTACAGTATGCTATGCTGTGTACCGCACCTGAAGTGTGCCTTGCCATGAATTAGTCAAGGGTTACAAGAATGATCCAGGAATGGATCACATGACAGCAGTCAAACTTATCCTTAGTAACTAGTGGACTAAGGAATTTTCTCGATTATGGAGGTGGTAAAAGAGTTCATCGTAAAGGGTTACGTCGATGCAAACTTTGACACTAATCCGGATGACTCTGAGTAGTAAACCGGATTCGTATAGTAGAGCAGTTATTTGGAATAGCTCCTAGTAGCGCGTGGTAGCTGCATCTACAAGATGACATAGAGATTTGCAAAGCACACACGGATCTGAAAGGTTCAGACCCGTTGACTAATAACCTCTCTCACAAGCGAGATATGAACAAACCCCATGGGTGTTGGATTCATTACAATCACATAGTGATGTGAACTAGATTATTGACTCTAGTGCAAGTGGGAGACTGTTGGAAATATGCCCTAGAGGCAATAATAAAATGGTTATTATTATATTTCCTTGTTCATGATAATTGTCTATTATTCATGCTATAATTGTATTAACTGGAAACCGTAATACATGTGTGAATACATAGACCACAACATGTCCCTAGTAAGCCTCTAGTTGACTAGCTCGTTGATCAATAGATGGTTATGGTTTCCTGACCATGGACATTGGATGTCATTGATAACGGGATCACATCATTAGGAGAATGATGTGATGGACAAGACCCAATCCTAAGCATAGCACAAGATCGTGTAGTTCGTTTGCTAAGAGCTTTTCTAATGTCAAGTATCATTTCCTTAGACCATGAGATTGTGCAACTCCCGGATACCGTAGGAATGCTTTGGGTGTACCGAACGTCACAACGTAACTGGGTGGCTATAAAGGTGCACTACAGGTATCTCCAAAAGTGGCTGTTGGGTTGGCACGAATCGAGACTGGGATTTGTCACTCCGTATGACGGAGAGGTATCTCTGGGCCCACTCGGTAATGCATCATCATTATGAGCTCAATGTGACTAATGAGTTAGCCACGGGATCGTGCGTTACGGAACGAGTAAAGAGACTTGCCGGTAGCGAGATTGAACGAGGTATTGGGATACCGACGATCGAATCTTGGGCAAGTAACATACCAATAGACAAAGGGAATTGTATACGGGATTGATTGAATCCCCGACATCGTGGTTCATCAGATGAGATCATCGTGGAACATGTGGGAGCCAATATGGGTATCCAGATCCCGCTATTGGTTATTGGCCGGAGAGGTGTCTCGGTCATGTCTGCATGGTTCTCGAACCCGTAGGGTCTACACACTTAAGGTTCGGTGACGCCAGAGTTGTTATGGGAAATAGTATGTGGTTACCGAAGGTTGTTCGGAGTCTCAGATGAGATCCCGGACATGACTAGGAGCTCCGGAATGGTTCGGAGGTGAAGATCGGTATATTCGACGAAGGGTATTGGAGTCCGGAATTGTTCCGGGGGTACCAGGCTATGGCCAGCATGTCCGAAAGGGGTTTCGGAGGCCCCAGCAAGCGTTAGGGGGCCTTATGGGCCAAGGGGAAGGGGCAAACCAGCCCACTAAGGGGCTGTGCGCCCCTCCCAACCCCTCTCACGTAACCAGGAGAGGTGGGGGCGCCACCCCTAGGGCAGCCGCCCCTCCCGGCTTGGGGGGCAAGTTTCCTAGGGGGTGGGGCGCCCAAACCCATCTAGGGTTTCCCTTGGCCGCCGCCTCCTCCTCTAGATCCATCTAGAGGGGCCGGCCCCCTCTCCCCTTCCCCCTATATATAGTGAGGGGGTGGGAGGGCAGCCACACCCTTCCCTTGGCGCAACCCCTTCCTCCTCATACATCTCCTCCTCCGTAGTGCTTGGCGAAGCCCTGCCGGAGAACCACGATCTCCATTGCCACCACGCCGTCGTGCTGCCGGAGTTCTCCCTCAACTTCTCCTCTCCCCTTGCTGGATCAAGAAGGAGGGGACGTCCCCAGGCTCTACATGTGTTGAACGCGCAGGCGCCGTCCGTTCAGCGCTAGATCGGATCTTCCGCGATTTGAATCGCCGCGAGTACGACTCCATCAACCGCGTTCTTGCAACGCTTCCGCTTAGCGATCTTCAAGGGTATGAAGATGCACTCCCTCTCTCTCGTTACTAGCATCTCCTAGATTGATCTTGGTGACACGTAGGAATTTTTTTGAATTATTACTACGTTACCCAATAATCCCATCTTTTTATCCTTAGTAGCAACGATACATACGTGTTGTTTCCCTTTCTGTCACTGGGATCAAGCACCGTAAGATCGAACCCACTACCGGGCACCTCTTCCCATTGCAAGAAAATAGATCAAGTTGGTCAAACCAAACCCAAATATCGGAGAAGAAATACGAGGCTATAAGAGATCATGCATATAAGAGATCAAAGAAACTCAAATAACTTTCATGGATATAAAAAGATATAACTGATCATAAACTCGAAGTTCATCAGATCCCAACAAACACACCGCAAAAGAGTTACATCATATGGATCTCCAAGAGACCATTGTATTGAGAATTCAGCGGGAGAGAGAAAGCCATCTAGGTACTAACTACGGACCCGAAGGTCTACAAAGAACTACTCACGCATCATCGGAGAGGCACCAATGGAGGTGGTGAACCCCATCCGAGATGGTGTCTAGATTGGATCTGGTGGTTCTTGACTCTGCGGCGGCTGGATGAATATTTCGTCGACTCCCCTAGGGTTCTGGTATTTTGGGGTATTTATAGAGCAAAGAGGCGGTCTAGGGGCACCCGAGGTGGGCACAACCCACCAAGGCACGCCTAGGAATCCTGGCGCGCCCTGGTGGGTTGTCCCCTCCTCGGGACTCCCCCTAGGTTCAACCAGGGCCCAATGTGTTCCTTGTGGACCATAAAAATCATCGTGGAGTTTCGTGGCATTTGGACTCCGTCTGGTATTGATTTCCTGCAATGTAAAAAAAAGGAAAAAACAGCAACTAGCACTTGGCACTATGTCAATAGGTTAGTACCAAAAAATGATATAAAATAACTATAAAATGATTATAAAACATCCAGGATTGATAATAAAACAGCATGGAACAATCAAAAATTATAGATACGTTGGAGACGTATCAGTGGGATGTTTGCCATTGTTGGTCTCTCCAACAATTCGCAACCTCAAGGTCACAAAGATGTTGGTTGACAGCGGGGCCGGGTTGAATCTGATTTCCCCTAAGTTCACCAGAGCTTTAGATAGCAGTGGAAGAGCTAAAGGCCACTAGCACGTTTCAAGGAGTTAATCCCAGCAGGAGTTATCCTAAGGGAAAGATCACGTTGCCAGTGACATTTGCAGGAGAGCTGAACTATCGGATTGAGAAGATTGTGTTTGATGTGGTCGACCTCCCCTTGTCGTACAATGGAATCCTTGGACGCCTAGCCCTGGCTAAATTCATGGCGGCATCCCACTATGCCTACAACACCTTGAAGATGCCTGGGCGGGTAGGAGTCATTTCCATCCCGTCAGATGAGAAGGATGCAATCATTTGCGTGGATAAGATGTACCGGGATGCGGTCATGGCAGAGGCAGCGGCAGCAGTAGTTTCCGCAAAAGAGAATAGAGGAAAGAAGCATGATAGCAGGTAAGCTAGCAAGGAATCCGGGAAGCGCACCTCTCCGGAGTGCGCTTCGCCTGTTGATGACTTGCTGGAGAGTTCCAATGACAAGAGATCGAAGGTTGTTGCACCACAAGTGAAGAAGGTCCCGGAGGGCTGGCTGGCGTTGATGGTACCTTCACCATCAGTGCCACCCTTGATGACAAATAGGAAAGCATGCTTGTTGCCTTCTTGTGGGTGAATATCGATGTGTTTGCCTGGCAACCATCTGGTGCCCCTGGTGTTCCCAGGGAGGTAATCGAGCACCACCTTGATGTCTGCCCACATGCCCGACCTGTGAAGCAGAAAGTTCGGAAGCATGCCTTGGAGAGGCAGCAGTTTATTGGAGAGGAGATTAAGAAGCTTGAGGCGGCTGGTTTGGTCAGAGGAGTGCTACATCCAACATGGTTAGCAAATCCAGTGGTTGTTCGCAAGGCTAACGGGAAATGGAGGCTTTGCATAGATTTCACAGATCTCAACTAGGCTTGCCCGAAGGACCCATTTCCCTTGCCACGCATCGATCAGATTGTGGATTCCACTTCAGGCTGTGATTTGCTCTCCTTCTTGGATGCATATTCTGGATATCATCAAATCTTCATGTCCAAAGAAGACGAAGAGAAGACCTCGTTCATCACCCCATGTGGTACGTACTGTTTTATCCGCATGCCATTCGGACTAAAAAGTGTCAGGTCTTGTCATGGAATTATCACGACAGATATCCTAGTGGAAGGACTTAGTTGTGGAACCATCGCGACGAGGTTAGCTTAAAGGGGTTAAACGGGACAAAGGACACAAGGAGTTTATACTGGTTCGGCCCCTTGGAGTGAAGGTAAAAGCCTAATCCAGTTTGAGGTGGTATTGCTAGGGTTTTGATTACCAGGGAGCGAATACGCTTGGCCTAGCTTTTGATTTGTTGTTTCTTGCCCTAAGCCGCTGCCAGGTTGTCCCCTTATATACATGGTTTGATGCCCCGCGGCTTACAGAGTCCCGGCCAGCTCATACAAACGTTTCCGGCCCGGTGACTTATCTTACATCCTTACAATACAAGTCACGTATACATGGCGATTTACACTTACGGGCCTCAAGACGCCTTTGGGTTTTGGGCCCTTTAACAAGCCTACTAACCGAACCGCCATCTTCAACATATTCATGGGCTTGGTTTATGAACCGCCATTGGGATAACCCGGCCCCTCCTGGGCGGATCATATCCAATAGTCATATCCCCAACATTAGGCCCCAGGTTGATTTGAACTTGTTCATGTCAATCTTTCAACACTTAGAAAAAATCCTTCTTCATCCTCCTGCGAGATATTGTAACCCGCCATGATGTCATCTCCTGAGATTGTGGTAACCCGCCGTGACGTCACCTGTTATTAATATTATATATGGCCCAAATCTAAACAAATCTTCTCTTTTAATGAACCTCCGAAATCGAGGCGCTCACGCCGTCACATATCCATTTTGTCTCCTCGATTCCCGCACATGCCACTTATCCTTCCAGCCTTATAAATAGGGCCACGGGTCCTCTTTTCACTCTACCTCTTTTGCCTTCTCATCTTCATCTTCTTCCTAGCAATGCTCTAGTGCGCCCGAGCTCTGTCGCCGTCGATCTTCGTCCACTGCTTCAACTCCGGACGCTGCATCACCCTAAACAAACCAGAATGCTGCGGCGCCCCTCCGCTGTTCATCAGCATCAGTAAGCATTCACCTTTCCTCTTAATAGATCTGACTTAGGGTTTACCTGTTCGTCGGCGTTCATCACCATTCCTCCTTCTCTTTCTGTCGGGTTTTGGGTTCCGGCAAAACCATTGAGGTTCGAACACTGGGGTGCGTACGAAGATCACTTCCTACCTAATCACGCCCTCAGCCTCACTGTGATCTCAAAGCCTAGCTCGACGAACCCACAACACAAGAGACACGAGGTTTATACTGGTTCAGGCCACCGATGTGGTGTAATACCCTACTCCAGTGTGGTGGTGGTGGATTGCCTCTTGGGCTGAGGATGAACAGTACAAGGGAAGAACAGCCTCCTGAGGGGAGGTGTTCTTGTGCTCGGTGAGCTTGTGTGGGTGAGGATGATCTGAATCAGTTGCCTCCTACTGTGGTGGCTAGTCCTATTTATAGAGGCCTTGGTCCTTTTCCCAAATATTGAGCGGCTAGGGATGCCACAACGGCCAGTTTGAAGGGGGGCAGCTAGTACAAGCTATCCTGACTAAAGGTGGTCTTCTCCTGCCAAAGGCTCTGGTGGTGATGCCGTCTTGGGCTCCACGGTGACCTTCGTCCTACCGTCCTGCTGGTCTTGGTCTCGTTGCACCGATATGGAAACCTTTGCCTGATGTCCTCGGGACTCCTCGCCCGCGCTTGCCCCTTTAGCACCAAAGAGGAAATGAGGACACTACGCGCTGGCGCCCGCCTAGCTCCAGTCGTCACGGCTTGCATCACTTGAACCTCACGAGGTGTCCCTTGCCTTGATGTCTCTGCCCCTCATGAGCCAACCTGGTGAGGCCGCTCCCGAGGAGGTCTTGTGTCGTCCGCCTCGCGAGGCTTGGCGCCTCGCGAGGGTCTTGAGTGTTTGTTGGTGAAGATGGGCCATACAGGGCCGCTGGTGGAGCCACACCGTGGGCCGCAGGCAGGCAAGTCTGGGGACCCCCATTCCCAGGACGCCGACAGTAGACCCCGGGCCCAAGGCACGCTCGGACTTGGCTTCAAGGCGAAGCCAAAGGGCAAGTGTGGAGTGCCGCGGGCCCCAACAGCCTACGGCCTTGGTCGACGTGTGGAGATTGATTGGACGTGGGCGTCTCCGCTTCCCCATGCTGCCTCGGCAACTGCCCGACTTGACGAATCCCTGCTGCATGCAGAGAAATATCATCATTACCTGCGATTGTGGGGATCGCCGGTTGGCCTTCTCCTGCTATAAATGAGGAGGGGGGCAGAGCCCCCGTTGCTCATCTCTTCTTGCTCCGCCCACTTCTTCTTCCTTGCTCCTTAGCTAGCAGCGACCCCCATGGCGCCGATGAAGAGGTTCTCGGCCGCGGAGAAGGGGAAGGCTCGCCAAGAGGGGCCCGGCTCCCCGCCGCCCAAGCGTGGGCGCGGCCGTCCCCGCAAGCATGCCACGACCCCCGCTGCGGCTCCTCGCTGCCGCGGCGGTGCCTCTTCTCGGGGTGAGGCTCGTCCAGATCGTGGCAGCCCCGTCGATGAGGGGAGGCGTGCCATGGTCACACGGCCTCCTCGGTCGTGCTTCCACTCGGCGGAGGTGCTGCCGGAGTTCGTCGTGTGGTCGGAGAACCCGGCCGGCGCCTGGCTTCAGCTCCCGCGCTTCTTCGTCGATGAGCTGCCGACCACAGGTCCGGGCGGGCTCTGGCTGCAGGTGGACGACTGCTGCAGCAAACCTTCCTGGGTCACGGTTGAGGTCTCCATCGTGGGCAATGCAGCCCTGGCCCGCAGCTGGCAGACATTTGCCCGTGCACGCGGCCTGGGCAGGCGGTGCACCCTCCACTTCAAATATGACGGCAACGCGACCCTCTATGTGAGGGCGTTCGGAGAAGACGGCCGGTGCATCAGGTGCTGCCCCGAGGACAACGACGGCGATGAGGTGCTCGGCCTTGGCGACGGTCGCGACGAGGGTGAGGGTGGCCTTCCCCATGCACCGGCCGCTGTTCGTCCAGCTATGGCGGTGCTTCCTCCGACGACAGCTCCAGCAGCGGCGGCTACGACCAGCCGCCACGCCGCCGTGCCTGCTTCGAAGGTGGCAGCGGGTCGTCTCGCCGTCGCGCCTCGGTGAAGCACGAGGAAGGGTCCAGCTGAGCTCAGGAGAGCGCCGCGGGTCCGAACTCGCGAGCCACTGCAGAGGCATGCGCCGCTTTTGTTTTGGTTTTCCTTCCTTCCTGCATTAAGAGAGAGACAAGTTTGGGGCCCCGATGGGGCGTGTAACAACTATGATTTCCAAGTGGCTATGCTATGTTTATCGTTCTTGTGTCATGTTGCAGTATCAATGTCTTATTTAGGCACATAGGAATAACTTAGCTTGGCGTGCTTGAAGTAGTTTCCGCCTCACGAGGCACGCATTCCTCAGCACCTGGCGAGGCGTTTAGGAACTGCAAAAATTTGTTAGGAGATCCCGAGCCCTGGTCGCAGGCGCCGCCGGCCATGACCCAGCACCTCGCATCGCGGTACCCGAGGGGCACGGATTAAGAGAGGAGCGCCAGCTTGCGGCTCGAACGAGAGTGCCTTGCTAAAAAATAGACAAGACGCTCACGAGGGCACCTGTCCAGCCCCCTCGCGAGGGACGTGAGGGAGAGTATAGGTCAAACAGAGAACCAAAGGTAGAAATAGAGGCAGAAGGCGATGAAACAAAACCGGCAAGGAACACCAGAAAGCAAATTTCGATTAAAGACGGGCAAGCCAACTACGGAAAGCAAATGAAAATTCACGTTCGGCACCTAGTCTAGTCTTCTTGTCTTCTCACCAGCGCGGAGCTAAGTGGTGCCACTAGGACGTGGGAGGGAGCCCCAGAGGCTTGAGGGAGGCACTCCTGAGACTCTGGGGCGTGTACAGCCCCACACATTATTATGTGAGAGTGTCACGAGCGGAGACCTTCACAGGCACTGGGCCTTCTTACAGGCGTTGGGCCTTTCTTCAGGGGTAGAACTTCCGGAGGTGCTGGATGTTCCAGGCATTTTGGATGGGGGTCCCGTCCAGTGTCTCCAGGCCTGCGGCGCCACGCCTGGAGACGTGGGCGACCTGAAACGGGCCCTCCCACATGGGCGAGAGCTTGTGCAGCCCTTCCCTGGAGAGCACCCGCCTTAGGACGAGGTCGCCCACCTCGAGCGTCCTGGAGCGGACGCTGCGGCAGTGGTACCGCCGTAGCGCCTGTTGGTACCTTGCGGCTCGGAGCGAGGCTTCATGGCGGTGTTCCTTCCCCAGCACGAGGTCCATCCCCCGCATGGCGTCCTGCTGCGTTTCATCAAACGCCGGGACCCATGCGGAGTGATGCCTGACCTCGTGAGGGAGAACCGCTTCTGCTTCGTAGACGAGGAAGAACGGGGTCTCGCTAGTCGGCTTGGTGGCGGTGGTGCGGATGGACCATAGCACGGACTGGAGCTCGTCGTGCCAGCCCCTGCCGCAGGCCTCGAGCTTCCGCGTTGGCACGCTCGGCCTGGCTGTTGCTCCTGGGGTGCGCCACGGAGGCGTAACAGATCTGCGTTCCAAGGTTAGCACAATATGTTTTGAAGAGATTGCTAGTGAATTGCGAGCCGTTGTCGGTGATGATGCGGTTAGGGACCCCAAATCGGGTTACGAGGCCCTTGATGAACTTGACTGCCGACCCAGCAGGGATGGTGCGGACGGCTTCCACCTCCACCCACTTGGTGAATTTGTCGATGGCGACATATAGGTAGCGGTAGCCCCCAGGCGCTCGAGGGAACGGGCCCAAGATGTCCAGCCCCCAGACTGCGAATGGCCACGAGAGTGGGATGGTATGGAGGCCCATAGCTGGCTGATGTATCTGCTTGGTGTGGAATTGGCAGGCCTCGCAGGATTTCACCATCTCAGCCGCGTCGTTGAGTGTCGTGGGCCAGTAGAACCCACTGCGGAAGGCCTTGCCGACTAGGGTGCGCGACGATGAGTGGTGCCCGCAGTCTCCGCCATGTATGTCAGCCAGCAACTCGCTCCCCTGTTCCCTAGAGATGCATCGTAGAGAGACATAGTTTGGCCGCTTCCTGTATAGCTCACCGTCCCGAATGCAGTACGCGTAGCCTGCCGGGCCACGCGCTCCGCGTCTTCTTCCTTCTCCGGCAACGTTCCTTGCGTCAGGTATGCCCTAAACTCCTCGATCCAGCACCCCTCTTGAGGCTCAAGCGCTAAGATTAGGCGCGCTCCTGAGGTAGGGCCGCAGGCAGGGGCTCTTGAGGCAGGTGGCTGGGGGAGTTCCTCCTGAGGTATCGCCGGTTCCACAGGTGGCGGCGCTGCCGAGGGCTTGAAGAGCCGCTCCTCGAAAACGCCACGCTCTTGGGGTA
This sequence comes from Triticum aestivum, assembly GCF_018294505.1. Lineage (NCBI taxonomy): Eukaryota > Viridiplantae > Streptophyta > Magnoliopsida > Poales > Poaceae > Triticum > Triticum aestivum. Next base: position 56,824,867 of record NC_057802.1, on the reverse strand, counting down.
GCGCTTGGATGCTCTTCTGGCGATGTCGTCGGCCTCCTTGTTGGTGCCATGAGGCACATGCTGTAGCTCCAGGCCCAGGAAGTGCTTCTCCATTTTGCGTACCTCTACGAGGTACGCCTCCATGTGTTCATCCTTCGGCCTATACACCTTGTTGGAGAAGTTGACAAGGAGCTGTGAGTCCCCCTTGATGGTGAGGCGTTTCACCCCCAGGGCCACCACAGCCCTGAGGCCAGCGATGAGGCCTTCGAACTCTGCTATGTTGTTGGAGACCTTCTTGCCCCGCTGAAAGCAGAGCTGCACGATGTAGTAAAGCTTGTCCTAAGTGGACGAGATGAGCACGGCTCCAGCCCCCGCTCCCTAGCGTGCGAACGCGCCATCGAAGTACATGACCTAGCCATCCGGCGCTTCACTCCCTGGTGAGAGGGACAGGCCCTCGCCTACTTCGAGTTCTGGGGTGTCGGTCCATTCAGCCACGAAGTCGGCGAGTGCAGCCCCCTTGATGACCCTGGTTGTGCTGAACTCCAAGTCAAACGCTTGCAACTCGGTGTTCCATTCGGCCACCCTTCCCGCAGCATTGGGGCTCCTGAGTACTCTCTCCAATGGGTAAGCTAAGACGACCTTGATGGGGTGACCCTGGAAGTAGTGGCGCAGCTTACGCGAGGCCACCAGGAGCGCGAGCAAGAGCTTCTGAGGCATGGGGTATCGGGCTCTCGCATCCCGCAGCACTATGCTGACGAAGTATACCGGGTGCTCGATGAGAGCGGGAGAGCTGGCGGAGTCCTGGGCTCTCGGGGGCTGACGTGTTTCCTGTGGATCTCCAGCTTCAGGGGCTTGATGACTTGCCGGGGCAGCCGCTGTCTCAGGAGCATTGCCTTGGTGCTGTACTTCTTTGTTCAGCTTGGCGACTTCACTTGGCGGGCCCTTGTCCTGACGCTCTTCCCTGAGGGCCACCAACGCCGCGTTGGCGGAGTGGGGCGTGGCAGATAGGTAAAGTGCCAAGGGCTCGAGAGGACGGGGCGCCACCATCACCGACGGGCTGGTCAAGTATCTCTTGAGGTCTTGAAATGCTTGGTCAGCCTCCGGGGTCCACTCAAATGGGCCCTTCTTCTTCATCAGCTTGAAGAACGGCAAGGCACGCTCTCCCAGCCTGGAGATAAAGCGCCCCAGCGAAGTCACGTAGCCTGCAAGCTTCTACATCTCCTTGAGGGTTTGTGGTGGGCTCATGTCTTCGATTGCCTTGACCTTCTCCGGGTTGGCCTCGATCCCTCCATGGGACATGAGGAAGCCCAGCAGCTTGCCGAAAGGAACACCAAACACGCATTTCTCCGGGTTGAGCCGCCAGTGCACCCGGCGCAGGCTCGCGAAGGTCTCCTCCAGGTCCTGAATCAAAGTTCTCGCCTCCCGAGACTTCACCACAATGTCGTCAACGTAGGACTCAGTGTTTCTCCCAAGTTGCCGCACCAAGGCGATGTGCATCAGCCGCTGAAAGGTTGCCCCTGCGTTGCACAACCCGAACGGCATGCAAGTGTAGCAGTATACCCCGCACGGGGTCAAGAAAGTTGTTTTCTCCACATCCTCCACCGCCATCTTGATCTGGTGGTAGCCTGAGAATGCATCCAGGAAACATAGCAGGTCACACTCGGCGGTGGAGTCGACTATCTGGTCGATGCGCGGCAGCGGGAATGGGTCTTGAGGGCAGGCCTTGTTGAGGTTGGTGAAGTCGACACACATGCGCTCCTTCCCACCTTTCTTTGGCACGACGACAGGGTTCGCCGGCCACTCTGGGTACCGGACCTCGCAAATGACTCCTACTGCCTCCAGCTTCTTGGTCTCCTGAACGATGAAAGACAGCTTCTCTACAGACTGTTACCTCGCCCTCTGCTTCACAGGGCGCATGTTAGGGCATACCTTCAGATGATGCTCAATCACTTCTCTTGGGACCCCAACTAGCTGCTTGGGCTCCCAGGCGAACACTTCCTTGTTCGCCCGCAGGAAGTCCACCAACTCCTTTTCCTGATCTGGGGCGAGGTCGGCGCCTATGGTAAAGGTGGCGCCTAAGGCCCCGTCCTCGTCGACTGGTGAATGCTTCGTCTTGGCCTGGCCTTGAGTGAATTGCTGCTTCTTCTTGGTCGGCGTGGCCCCCTTGGCCCGGGGCGCGGCCTTGTCGGCCGGGCAAGCAGCCGCCGTGGCTCTGAAAGCGAGTTTGATGCCGCCAAGGCTTCCTTGGTGTCCCCGGCCACGGTGAGGACACCCTTGCTTCCCGGCATCTTCATGAGGTTGTAGGCTGGGTGAGTAGCTGCCATGAACTGGGCCAGCACCGGGTACCCGAGGATGGCATTGTACGGTAAGTCGATGTGGGAGATGTCGAAGTCGATTAGTTCGGTGCGGTAGTTGTCGTGTGTGCCGAAGGTCACGGGGAGGCGGATCTGCCCCAGGGGGCTGGAGGAGCCATCGCCGATGCCGGAGAAGGGCTTGCTGGGGTGGAGCCGCTCGAGTGGCATGTGAAGGAGGCTGAAGGCCTCCACCGAGAGCATGTTGAGGCCGGTGCCGCCGTTGATGAGGGTCTTGGTGACAGCTACATGGAAGATGGTGGGCCTGCAACGCATTGGGAGCACGCCCGAGCCAACATGGTGACGGGGTGATCTCCTGAGTCGAAGGTCAGGTCGGCCTTGGGCGCCACCCAACCCGGGGGAGGCCCCTGCCGCACGAAAACGGCGCTAATCTGGCGAAGGAATGGCTTGATGTGGCGATCCGAGGGCGGCGCCTGCGAGCCGCCGAGGAGGGCCGCGACCGCATGGGGCGCTGGTGCCGCGAAGCACGCGGCGAAGAGGTCACACAACTCCTCCCAAGATGACACCGTGGATTCGGGGAGGTTGAGCAGCCAGGCGTGTGGCACGCCGGTGAGGGCCATGGGAAGCCAGTTGGCCATGACCTTGTCATCGCTCCCGGCCTCAAGGACGGCCTCCTCGTACACCAGCAGGAAAGCCACCGGGTCCGCCGTGCCATCATAGCGCGGTGGCATCTCCGGCCTGAACTTGGGCGGTCACCGCACCTGTCGCAAGGCGGGGGCCAAGGCTCGGAGCCCCCTGGCCCCGCCGCTGGCATCAGTCGTCGGAGCGGGAGGTGCGGCGCCTGCCATGGGGGCGATGCACGGTGGTGGCGAAGCGCAGATCGACGGAAGGAAAGCTCCGGCGCACCCCTACCTGGCGCACCAAATGTCGGATTTCGGGTTCCGGCAAAACCCTTGAGGTTCGAACACTGGGGTGCGCACGAAGATCTCTTCCTACCTAATCATGCCCTCAGCCTCACCGTGATCTCAAAGCCTAGCTCGACGAACCCGCAACACAAGAGACACGAGGTTTATACTGGTTCGGGCCACCGATGTGGTGTAATACCCTACTCCAGTGTAGTGGTGGTGGATTGCCTCTTGGGCTGAGGATGAACAGTACAAGGGAAGAACAGCCTCCTGAGGGGAGGTGTTCTTATGCCCGGTGAGCTTATGTGGGTGAGGATGATCTAAATTAGTTGCCTCCTACTGTGGTGGCTAGTCCTATTTATAGAGGCCTTGCTCCTCTTCCCAAATATTGAGCGGGAAGGGATGCCAGAATGGCCAGATTGAAGGGGGACAGCTAGTACAAGCTATCCTGACTAAAGGTGGTCTTCACCTACCAAAGGCTCTGGTGGTGACGCCGTCTTGGGCTCCACGGTGACCGTCGTCCTGCCGTCCTGCTGGTCTTGGTCTCGGTGCACCAATATGGAAACCTTTGCCTGATGTCCTCAGGACTCCTCGCCTGCGCTTGCCCCTTTAGCACCAAAGAGGAAATGAGGACACTGCGCGCTGGCACCCGCCTGGCTCCAGTCGTCATGGCTTGCGTCACTTGAAAATCGCGAGGTGTCCCTTGCCTTGATCTCTCCGCCCCTCGCGAGCCAGCCTGGTGAGGCCGCTCCCGAGGAGGTCTTGTGTCGTCCGCCTCGCGAGGCTTGGCCCCTCGTGAGGGTCTTGAGTGTTTGTTGGTGAAGATGGGCCGTACAGGGCCGCTGGTGAAGCCACGCCATGGGCCGCAGGCAGGCAAGTCTGGGGACCCCCGTTCCCAGGACGCCGACACTTTCCTAGATTGCATAGTTTTGATCTGAAAACAACACGGATCTTGTGCGGTAGCAGTTTTAGCACTTGTTTTTTAATATCATAATATATCCTCATTGCAACAAATCTGATCTGGGCATCCCCACTTCTACTGCCACCACCTTAGATTTAGATTTTATTTCATTTCTCTGAACTGCTGCAGATCCAATCTTATAGCTCCAATCTGTGAAACATGTTTGTCCAACAATTAGTAAAATTTTCTCTTTGATAGATGTTGAGTACCATTGCTGTCACAGCGGCTTACATCACCAGTTATAATTATCCATAATCATTAGGCCCCATTTAAGCCGCCATTCTGAATATATACTGTAGCTTTTTATTTCTGGCTTAATGAATCAGTTTGAACCGGCAAAATTTTCCTTTCCTTTAGGCTTCTCTCTTTACAATGCCGCCAAACACAGTTACTTCATGTAACTGGGTTCCCTCCATTGTCACTGAGAACACACTCAACGACTTTGTAAAAATCGGGTACTTGCCAACAAAAAATGCCATGCATTATCGCGCCCCTGATCCAGGTGAAGAAAGACCTCAGCCAAAGGATAATGAGGTCATCGTTTTTACTGATCACATGAATCAAGCCTTCTCACCGCCCGGTTCTAAAATTTTCCGAGATGTTCTGCACTTCTTTCAACTCCATCCACAAGACATCGGACCCAATTCCGTGTCAAACATCTGCAACTTTCAAGTCTTCTGCAAAGTATACCTTCAAGAGGAGCCCAGTGTCGAACTCTTTAGGGAATATGTTTTATTTAAACCGCCAAAACGAGTTTACGAACGGACCCATCTTGGAACTTGTGACACCCCAAAATTTTGACCTTGTTTTATCTATTAAAATGTTGTCAGGAAATAAAACTTTTCCTTTTTGTCAAGATATACCCTTTGTGATTTTGGATTTTTGCCTCTAGTGGAAAAACCTTCGAAGAGGATTGTTGGACTTGAATACTCTCTAGGATAAAACAATTCCTTAACAGTGGATTTAAATTTGCAAGATTGGTTTTCTCAGAGCTTTATTCTATCAGAAATGATTTCTTTTGAATTTGGAGCCTGTTTTGCACTACAACCAATTGACAAATGCCTTTAAAATTTCCACCAAAATTTGGGGATGTCATGTGATGTTTCCACATCACTTTTATGCAAAAATACCTTTTGGCCATTGAAAATTTTGAGCTCTACACCAACTTTTCCAATCTGGTCCAGTAGGCACTTTTGCACTACAACCCTTTTAAATATTTCTTTAAAAATTCTTCCAAGTGTTTGGAGATGTCAGTGGATGCATACAATTCATCTTCATGCAAAAACCCAGTGATGATCTTTGGAAAATTTGAGTGAATCACCCTCTTTTTCATTCTAGTCCAATTTGGTGATTTGTACTGCAACCTTATTTTATTTTGCTCTAGTGACCCTGAGCTTTTTCCTACGTGTAGCCCTCCCTTCCAAACCCTTAAGTCCAGGAGATTGGACCCATTGGCATATTTTTGGTGCATGCAATGATAGCCTTTAGTTTCTGCCCAAAACTGGTTTTCTCAAAATCTTGCACTATCAACTTTCTGGTTTTGCCCAAGTGATCTTGCCATCTTCTCCTACATCTAAAGAGACCCTGATCTGGAGATTTTGGCCACCCCAAGAGTTGCCTAAGTGCACTTGGCATTCTGTCGAACACCCTGTGTGCAGGAACAGTTTTGGCATGTCTCCTAGCTTGCATTGTGGACTTGAGCCCCTGACCCATCCAGCATGTCCACTAACCTCCCAGATGTCCCTAGCCCTGGCCTGCTAACTACCCGCATCACCCAAGCTCTCTAGAGCGCGCTGGCATTTCATCGAACACCTGCTGTGTGTGCTCTGGGCGCGCCCAGAGCGCACGTTTTGCACGCGCGCGCACTGAGTCGCCGCGCCGCACTGCCACCCTCGACGCGACCCGTCCCTGGCCCCTGCTCCACCACTGAACCACGCACTAGCTCGCCCTCCTCCCCATGCCATCTCTGGCACCCTGCAGCGCCGCTGGCAGAGCCCTTGGCGGCACGCCGGCGTCGGCAGCGGCCTCTGCCATGTTCGGCACCGCCCAAACCACACCAGCGCGCCAGCTGCCCCAGGGAACAGCCCGTGCTTATCCTCATGCTCGTCGGCACGCGTTCGTCGCCGCCACGACGCCCTGCAGCTACAGCAACGGCGACCCATCATCGATCTTATCCACCGCCGCGGAGCCAGCCCCGTCGTGCTATAAAAGGAGGCCACGTGCTTCTCCGAGCACTCAGGCAACCCCAGTCCACCCCCGTAGTGCTCCCGCTGCCAACAATCGTCAGGGAAAGTCCTTTCTTCCTCGTCTCCGGCCAGCTCGGTCGCCGCCGCAATCCGTGCCATTCGTCGCAACCGAAGCTTCCCCCGCCAATCCAACACCACCAGTAGCTTCCCCTCGTCCTTGCGGAGCTGCCCAGCTACCCAACCCCGATCGGAGACCACCGGAGCTCAAAAACCACTTCACCACCGTAGCTCCCTCCGCCGCGGAGCTCGCCGCCGGTGACCTCCTCCGTCCCCACCTGACTAACACACACCGAGAGGACCGCCTCGGTCTGGCCGACCCATCCCTGCCCTCAGATGCCCTCGAGGAGCCGCCGTTCGTCGCCGGCGATCGCCGGAGTTCCGCTCCCGTCGGGCAGAGAAGGGAGGGAGAGGGAGAACGGTCAAACCTGACCAGTGGGCCCCTTGGACCCACTGTCAGTGACCCGCGCGGCCGTTCTCTTTTTTTATGTGAAAGCGCTAAGATCCGGAGTACATTTCCTCTGCTGCAAAAGCGTATTTTTCCCCGAAGCGTTTTACTTTTTCTGATTTTATTAAAACAGAGATTTGACCAGACTTTGACCAGCTATAACTTTTAAAATAAAACTCCAAATGAGTTGATTCTTTTTCCTACCTCTCTCAAATTCCACCTAGTTTATTTTAAGATTTATTTCAAAAATATTTGAGACAACTTTTTGTACTGTGTTTGAAATATTTGTTATTTGGATATTTTGCAAAATAGGATTTTGGAGGAAAGGGAAAGCTTTCAAAAAGTGCATCCCTTGCATACTCTTGAAGGCAAGCATTTCTGAACTCTGGCATAATATTTTGTTGTGGTGTTCTGATGCGATTACAACACCAGTTGGCTTGGAGTATGCGTCATCTCTATGTAACGATAAAGTCTCGTACATGAGTGCACCTTGGAGTTGTTTTGTGGTCAGCAATGGATACGCTAGTGTTTTGGATCATCCTCGTGAGCTCCTCATGCATACCGGAAGGTAGCCGGGAAAGTCGTGGTCTTGGGTAGACACGAGCTTGTCCCTAGTCCCTCGTCGAGACGAGTATGTCCGGTATGGCATGGTGAGGCTTGATGAGTGGTGATTTATTCCACTAATGGTAATTTTGTTGGAGGATACTTGGACCACCTGAGTCGGTCGTATGTCGAGTCTTGGTCAGTAGCTTCCCTATTTGTTGGTACCACCACTTGTCCCTGTCGCAGACAGGGTATGGTTCAGTAAGTTGTCAACCCCTTGCCAAAGCACACACCGTACAGAGAGGCCATAGTGGAAGATACCGGAGGCCTCCGGTAGGCATGCCACTTGGTCCGGGGGCATGGGTGTTTTCCGGTTGGGTCCGAGAGGGGGGCACCCCCTTAGAGCGCGCGAATAGAAATTTGATCCCATGCTACGTTGAGGTTGTAGCCTCCCCACTTAGAGTTTTGCTTGGCAGGTGTCGTGGGTGATTCCAGACACCGGTGAGTTAAGCTGGTGTGTGCAGGTCAGGCGTGTTTTCAATTAAAAGGCCATAGGCGGAATTAGTCCCGATGGACTAAATAAATCCGTTACTCGTGGGAAAATAGTACTCCCTCTGCAGAGGATATACCCTGTTGGATAGCCATGTTCTTGAGTAAGGACCACAGTCCGAGTGAAATCTAGTAACGGTATTCGGATGGAGAACGATTTAGCTAGAACTCAGTGACGGTTTTCGGATGGAGACACGGCTAACTGGATCATAGTAACGGTATTCGGATGGAGAACGAATTAGCTAGAGCTCAGCGACGGTCTTCGGATGGAGAAACGGCTAGACTAGATTTTTGTTTATGACCTGTGACATCTGAGGATCATGTTTTAATTTTGTTATTATTATGGACTAACCATTTACATTATGTATTTTATTGAGTATCCCTGGGATGGTTCTACCTCCTGGATATTCACTGTAATTATTCTGTTATAAGCCCTTTATGTGGTGTCGCCCCGACGCCCGACTGCGGCATTAATATTCTTGCATTTTCCTCCCGAGGAGTCATTCAGACCCTCGTTTGGCACCGGCATTATTATTCTTGCAGTTACCTCTCGAGGAGTCATTCAGACCCTCGCTCAGTGCATTTCTTTTACTTCCGTATTGCACGTCCATATTTTTCTCTGTACGCATGCATTCCCATATTTCTGTTTACTTCATGGCAAACTTATCATCATAAATGTTTCGAAGTGTGATTATCTCCTGTTATATTATGCCCATGTTCTTAATGTTTGCGAGTACATTCAAACGTACTCACTGGCTTGTCCCTGGCTATTGTCTTGGCCAGATTTTCGCGCATGGAGATAAGCATCGCGGTGACAGCCTCGGAACCTACGTGTTGACGATAGCAGCTTTGCGAAGATAGGAGTTATCCTGGTCAGCTGTTCTTCTGGGGAAATGGAGTCCCATAGACGCAGATGTATCCAACCGCTTCCGCCCTCAGCCATTAGAAACCAGATGTTGTACTCCTAGGCCACAATGGTCTTGTACTACATATTTTTGTACCTTGCTTGGAATTCTTGTATCAAGTTGGTGCCTCATCGGCTAACAGTAATCCTGGGGCTGGTGAGCACAAAGGCCGTTTTTCTGGGAAATTATTATCCCAAAAATCTGGTCGTGACAGAACTTGGCGGAATCTCAATTCAACAAAGAAGATATGCCATCTTCCCCTATGCTTGCTTGCCAAGTCACCCCAAGGACTGGAACCAGACATGGTTTTACTGCAAAGATACCTCTCCAGCTGACGAAAATCCATTGCCGGGTTATCGTGTCCAACGTCTTGACCCAAAGCATCATCTTCCTGAAAAGCTTACCGCTGCTAAACGAAAAAAGCTTGCCCCCACCATTGCGAAGGTCAAGGCTCTGCTGGGAAATGGGTTAACTGGTATTGACTTGGTTCGGTGCTGGGTTTCTTGGCGAATCATACCCTTGAGTCGCTGACCCGGCTTAATGTGTACTTACACGGGTCGTACAAAGGATCCACTGCGCCACAGCTCCGTGCGTTTAACTGACGAGGCCATCAATGAGATGACAAAATCCCTTCTAAATGAAGATCCGGAAGATTGCAGAAAAGTGGGTCTGAACCCTTTCTGCAAACTTAACCCGCCACCGGATGTGAGTCTCCAACTTACTTATTTTACCTCATCATTTAAATACTTTATTAACTCAACTTTGCTGACTCTCATAGGCTGAATCTGACTTTTGGAAGAAGAAATATGATCATGAGGCTGCCAAAAAGGCCAGGGCTGCCAAGAAAGCTGCCAAAAAACTTAAGAAGAAACCAAGTGCCTCTGAAATGTTTGAGCTGAATGACAGCTCTAAGTCGGAGGTAGCCCTTGACTCCCTTGGCTCCTATTTCAATTATCTTATTGACATTGATTATTCCCAGGATGACACGGGGGCCAGCCAAGCAGTTGAGGAAGAGGTAACTATTATTTCCTCCGGCTCAGCACCTTTGCCAAGACAGAAAATTCGACGAGTAACCCGGAAAGTAAGCTTTCCACACCCCTTAGCTCATTGGGATCCTCACTTTCTTTTGAAGCAACAGTAGCACGAGAACCGATGACAGACTCGGAATAGTGGAGGTGAAGATTTATCCTCCGGCTTACCAAATACTCCAGTTCGTCGGAAACGTCAAAACGAGGTCCTTCCGAACTTAAACTCTTTTTACCCGCTGGCGGGTCTCATTCGCCAGCCACTTAATTCTTCCGATTCATACTACCAGGAGGTTTCTCGCTCTTCCTCCGGCGATTCATCACAGACCCAGCTGCCGGCTTTCAAAACTGCTCCTGGGTAATAACAATTACTTTTATTCTGGACCTCCTTATGCTTTTATAATTGTACTGACTTGTCATAACCCGTGCAGTGGCCAAGCAAAGCCTAGTAAGAAGGCAAAGGTGACCAAGCCGGCTGAAGATCCTAAAGTCGTTGAACCGGAGCATCAAGTCCCAGCATCAGATGCTTCTGAACAAAAACCAGAAGAACCTGCCCATGATGTTCCGCCTGAAATTCCTGATCTCTCCCTTGGTCACACAAATATCAATTCTTTGAACACTGAATCATCAAGCCCACTTAAACCGTCAGAAGAGAATAGTGAAGATGTGATGATCACTGGCACCGGCTTTAAAGAACCGGGATATCCAACTGTCTTGGCTAAGCACTCCGCCAAACAAGAGGTCATTGAAAGGCGGAAAGTGAGGTTTGATGTCGCCCACTATGCGCAATTGAGTAGTAGCGAAATACTTTCTGGCTACCTCAATCAAGTACACACCAGCCGTAATCTTGAAGTTGATATGGTGAAATAGATGCATCAAAAATTTGAGGTATGAATTCCTGCTTGAATAAGTTATGTACATCCTGCCAGCCCCCAAGTCTATTGGGTATGATAAAATTGAATATGTTGTAGACTTAGAATAAGCATGATCATCTTTTGTAGAATCCTTCCAAGGCCGGCTTTCACCATTATAGTTAAACCGGATTTTAATAAATTAACATTGCATCTGTAGTCCCCAAGGGCCGGTTTAATCAGCATGAATGAGCCGGTCCTGTTCACCATTGTTTATAAAGAGAGCTTACCTGTATAGCCTCCATAACCCGGCTGTGATTGTTTACAGCACAACCGGGTTATCATAAAACAATAAGGAGACACAAGCGATATGCATTAGCCCCCAAGTGCCAAGTACTCTTGCTTGCAAAGTGCTTGGGACTTGCTGACACGAGCCGTTGTATGAAGAATATTTCGGCAGGCATTAGCCCCCAAGTGCTAAGTGTTGTTGCTTGCAAAAGGCTTGGGACTTATATTCCTGTAACCCGGATATGAATGTATTTGCAACTCTGTGCTTGTACAGGATGCCACTGTTGAACTTCAACCACAGTTGGCTGATGCAAAGATCCGGCTGGAGAATCAAGAATCTGAGACCCAGAAAGCTGAGTCCAAATTCCAATTCAGCGTGGCTGAAACGGAAAAGCTGAAGACCAGTTTTGAGGCGGAGAGAAACGCTTGGGCTGAAGAAAAGACTGCTTTGACGCAGCGAGCTGAAAAGGCGGAGGCGGCTCTTCAAGAGGAGACCACTGAGCTCACCGGTTTAAAACGCCGTGTATCCTAGATGGTTTCTGCTATCTTTGGTGGGTCGCCTTGGTAATCATCAAAAGATTTCCTTGATATTATAAACCACCTCTAACCAATCTATGACTTACTCAGGTCCCAGGAGCAGCAATCTTAACAAAGATATGCTTGTGAAGCTCAAAGCTGTTTACACACTTATTGAACAGCTATACACTGGAGCTCAGCGTGCGCTGGCCACAATTTCTCTGACTAATCAAGCACCTACTCTCTTGATAGATGTCTTGAAAAAACTTTCTGTGCTGCCTGCTAGGATGGACGAGATGAAGTGGTCGTCTGCAAGAGCCGGTGCCGTGACAGCTTTAAGTCGGGCCAAGGCATGGTTACCAGAGCTAGACCCGTCTGAGGTAGCTACTGGATATCCAACCTTATGAGAAGACGGCACTTCATTTGATCAAAAGGACTTTGCTGCCTGTGTGAAAGAAATATGTCCTCTGGCTAGTCTGATTGCAAATGAAACAGATCTGTCAAAATACCACCCAGCTTACAGCATGGAGAATCAGAAGATGCCCACGCCGACTTATAAAGTGATGGATCTAATCCCTCCAATCCATAAGCACACTTTCGCCCCTGAAGTTGAGTCGTCTGAACTTATAGATGATGAGGCTGAATTTCAAGCTTTATGTGGCATCGATTGGTCATCGCCAAATTTCCAGACGGCGGAAGAGGACGAAGAACCGGAAAAGGATGGTCCAGAGGCCTCAAGTTAGCAAGGCCGAGAAGAGTGAACCTCGGGCGGTTTATATATTTGATCCTTTGAAAACACTTGATCTTGTTTTGCTCATGGAGTCATCTAATATGATAGTGAAACTTTAATCTGCCGTGCCATCATGCACATTTTTGTTTTGCGCAATACTGCTGATCCGCCAGTTTAAGAAACTATCACTTTATGCTTATGATAGCGTTGATTTATGCAGATCCGTTTGATCATTACCCTGCACACAGACAGATCACAAGTGCCCTGTGGTGTGTGCTTAGACTGCCGGTTTATCAGCTCCATGCAGTTAGAGTTTTTAGAGCTATAACTCTAACATAAGATTATTATTCTCTGGCGACTTAGAGTCTACCATCCTGGCGGGTTGCAAAGGCCCAGAGATGCTTCAAATATGAGACATAAATAGGGCAGCTTGGCCCAATTTGTAAAAACCATATGGCAAGAAAAAACAGATTATATGAGGAAAAAATAAGAAATCAAAAAAAATTTGAGGCAAAGCCAAAGTTTCTTCTTCAAGGAAACTAGCCTGATGGCCACTGGAAGGTATGCGCTTTCCGTGAGCCGGCTCTCACATGACCCAATCGACATTTGAACCCGGATAAGTTCAGGTCTTATTTAAAGATAGACTTATCAGGAGTACGCGGAGGGGGAGGCATATCCACAAGCTCACCGACGAAGTTTGGAGGGGAGAGTTTACCCTGGTCCAATTTCATCATTATGTTTTTATCATTCTATTTGACAAATTCTTGATAATAGTTTGTGGCCTATAGAGGTCTTTATGTCCAATCTATCATGGGAATTCTCTTTTGTTAGAAACTGAAATGATGTAGGAAAGCAATCCATTAAAATTTTGGGATTCATTTATTTGAACTACAATGGCACTATAGGGAAGATTCATGTGAAATGGAACCCTAAATTTTCTTTCAAATTCTTTTGTACTAAAGAGCAAACTTTATTTATTTATTGAACATAATACAATCATAAATGTTCACGTACACACAATGCACTCACCCCTATTAAATGCACACAAGCAACTCTACCCCTGTGACGCCCCCGATTCAATCGTACACTAATCATACACGCAAACGTGTACGATCAAGATTAGGGACTCATGGGAAGATATCACAACACAACTCTAAAAATAAAATAAGTCATACAAGCATCATAATACAAGCCAGGGGCCTCGAGGGCTCGAATACAAGTGCTCGATCATAGACGAGTCAGCGGAAGCAACAATATCTGAGTACAGACATAAGTAAAGAGGTTTGCCGTGAGAAGGCTAGCACAAACTGGGATACAGATCGAAAGAGGCGTAGGCCTCCTGCCTGGGATCCTCCTAAACTACTCCTGGTCGTCGTCAGCGGCCTGCACGTAGTAGTAGACACCTCCGGTGTAGTAGGAGTCGTCGTCGACGGTGGCGTCTGGCTCCTGGGCTCCAGCATCTGGTTGCGACAACCAGGTAGAAGGGAAAGGGGGAAAAGAGGGAGAAAAGCAACCGTGAGTACTCATCCAAAGTACTCGCAAGCAAGGAGCTACACTACATATGCATGGGTATATGTGTAAAGGGCCATATCGTGGACTGAACTGCAGAATGCCAGAATAAGAGGGGGATAGCTAATCCTGTCGAAGACTACGCTTCAGGCCACCTCCATCTTGCAGCATGTAGAAGAGAGTAGATGGTAAGTTCACCAAGTAGCATCGCATAGCATAAACCTACCCGGCGATCCCCTCCTCGTCGCCCTATTAGAGAGCGATCACCGGGTTATATCTGGCACTTGGAAGGGTGTGTTTTATTAAGTATCTGGTTCTAGTTGTCATAAGGTCAAGGCACAACTCCAAGTCGTCCTGTTACCGAAGATCACGGCTATTCGAATAGATAAACTTCCCTGCAGGGGTGCACCACATAACCCAACACGCTCGATCCCATTTGGCCGGACACACTTTCCTGGGTCATGCCCGGCCTCGGAAGATCAACACATCGCAGCCCTACCTAGGCACAACAAAGAGGTCAGCACGCCGGTCTAAATCCTATGGCGCAGGGGTCTGGGCCCATTGCCCATTGCACACCTGCACGTTGCGTGGGCGGCCGGAAGCAGACCTAGCCTAGCAGGCATTCCAGTCCAATCCGGCGCGCGCCGCTCAGTCGCTGACGTCACAAAGGCTTCGGCTGATACCACGACGTCGAGTGCCCATAACTGTTCCCGCGTAGTTCATTAGTGCGTATAGACCAAATGGCCAGACTCAGATCAAATACCAAGAACTCGTTAAGCGTGTTATTTTGAAGTAACCGCGGACGCCGACCAGGGCCAGGCCCACCTCTCTCCTAGGTGGTCTCAACCTGCCCTGTCGCTCCGCCTCAAAGTAACAGTCGGGGGCCGTCGGGAACCCAGGCCCACCTCCACCGGGATGGAGCCATCTGCCCCTTCAGCCCCCATCTCCGAACAGTATCATACGTAATGTAACAGTATAAAGTATATAGCATATGCCCGTGATCACCCCCGAAGTGATCACGGCCCAGTAGTATAGCATGGCAGACGGACAAGAGTGTAGGGCCACTGATGGAATACTAGCATCCTATACTAAGCATTTAGGATTGCAGGTAAGGGTAACAACTATAGCAACAAAGACATGCTATGCAGCAGAATAGGATTAACCGAAAGCAGTAACATGCTACACTACTCTAATGCAAGTAGTATAGAGAAGGAATAGGCGATATCTGGTGATCAAGGGGTGGCTTGCCTGGTTGCTCTGGCAAGAAGGGGTCGTCAACAACGTAGTCGATCGAGGCAGCAGCGACGTCAGTCTCGTAGTCTGCCGGAGAATAAGAGGGGGAAGAAACAGAAAATACGGAGCAAACACAGCATCACAAAACATAACAAGGCAATACGCGGTGCTAGGGGTGACCTAACGCAGTACTAGGTGCTACCGGCGAAGGGGGGAAACATCTGGGAAAGTGTTCCCGGTGTTTGGCATTTTCGGACAGATGAAATGGAGGGGGATTGTTACATGTTCGATAGGTTAGGGATGTGTGGCGGACGAACGGGCTGCGTAACCGGATTCATCTCGTCGTTCTGAGCAACTTTCATGTACAAAGTATTTTCATCCGAGTTACGGATTAATTTATATGATTTTTTCAAAGTTTTAATGATTTTCTAGAATTTCTGAAATTGTTTAATTCGAATAATAAGCAGAATAAAGTTTTGTCACCTAGTGCTAAAACAGCCAGAGTGTATGACAGTGGGCCAGGGGTTCCAGTCAGCATGCACACTCAGCAGTGGACCAGTCAACATTGACTGGTCAAAAGGGTCAGCGGGGCCTACATGTCATTGACACAATGACTTATCATTTATTTTAACAGGTATTCAAGTGAGGGGACCACTGTCATAGGGTAGTTAGACTAATTAGCCTAAATAACTAATTAACTAAACTAATTTATTATTTCACTAATATTTATTTTATTTACTCTTTTTTAAGGGGCCGGCCCCACTGGGCAGTGACCCAGGCCGACAGAGGCCAAGGCTGTGCTTGGGCACGCACGAACGCACGCATGCGTCGGCGGCCGGCGCACAACGCGCAGAGGGGAGCACGGCGCGTTCCCAGGCTGCAGCGGCCCCGGCGGGCGTGCGACGGGGCGAGCCAGCGCACGGCCATAGAGGCGTGGGCGCGCTGGGTCAGGCCAAGGAGCAGAGGACGCAGGCGGCGGCGGGCGGCGACGGGCGTGTGACGCGAGCGGGGGGCGGTGGCCGGGCGAGGCCAGCGCGCGGCGACGGAAGCAGGGGAGAGCAGGGAGCGGGCAGTGGCAAGGAATCAGCAGCTAGCGGCGGCATTAGCAGCAAAGAGTAGAAGTTAGTAGTAGCACGCAGCAGCAGCTTAGGAACAGCACGGTAGCGGCACGAGCAGCAGAGTATGCACGCGGAAGCTCAGCCCCCGGCCATGGCGGCCGAAGCACGGGGACGACGATACGACGACAAATTAAGGGGGGTAGTACGGGGAATGGAGGAGCAGCTCACCAGGAAGTTGTAGGCGAGCTCGAGATGGTCGGGGAGGCCCGGTGGTGGAGATCGATGGCGGGAACGCGCGGCGACCGTGGCAGGAAGAAGAAGCGATGGCGAGGCTACGCGATTCCCTAGCTTGGGCTGGCCCCCTGGACGGACGAAGGAGAGGGTGGCGGTCCTCCTGGACGTGTTCCCGTGCGCCGGGGAGCACGGTGGCTGTGGTGACGACGACAACCGTGACGAGCGGCGGACGGGCGGCGACCACTTGGACGAGAGCGAGCCAGGGAGGGGAAAGTGAGGGTTAGGGCTTCGTCAGGGTGTCGCGGGGATGCATTTAACCTCCAGGTGCGCTCCGGATGATCGCCACAGCGACAATCGGTGACGTGGACGGCGTGTGCGCGTGTACAATGCTATGGCCTCCCTGCCTCTGTACAGAGGTGGGGGGAAAAGGCATGGTGGGTTGGGCCTGGTACTGTGGAGTTGATGGGCCAAGTGCACCTAGGTGTTCTCCCTGTTGTTTTATTTTCTTTTGTTTTTATTTATCCTTTTCTGTATTATTTTAGTTTCACATTGCTATAGTTTAGATAAAATACAAAACTAGTTCCTAATTTAGTTTCACAAATATGTCACTTCCCCATTAGTTCGGGCAATTAAATAAATTAGCTTAACATTTTATTAATTGAAAAGGGCATTTAATTATCTGTTTCTGCTACTGTTTTATTTATTTCAGAATATTTAAACATTTTGTAAAAGTGTGGTTACTTAACTAAAATAATTTATGGATTATTTTCCGCAAACCGAACATTTTAGTTTCAACGTTTGAAAACTTTTGATGTTTGCCATCTACTCAAATTTGAATTTGAATCGTTTTGAACTAACGCGAGATTAGCAACAGTAATCATGGTGATGTGGCATCATTAGTAGAAGGTTATTGTAGCTTAATTAATCCGCGCGTCACAATTCTCCTCCGCTACAAGAAATCTCGTCCCGAGATTTAAGAGGTTGTGTAGGGGGGGGGGAGTTCTGGTTACGAAATTCTAACGAGTCTTCTCGGTCTTGGATGCTCTTCTCGAAGAGGTCGACCCATTACGTTGATGTCTTCATTTCTCTGCCTCAGGTCATCATGATGAAGTCGACATCCTTTCTTCGGGAGCTCCATCGTACTTACAAAACAATAAGAGGGGTATTTCGGGAGAACGAACCCTTGCAAGGTTGACTACCTGGTAGATAATATCGAGGAAGGTGGCGGAAAGTATCTCTCGAATTGAAACTTAAGAAGATATCGAGAGCAAAGTAAGAAGGTACCATGAGAAGTTTCAAACGGATAGGCAATCGTTTGATGCCTAATCAGAAGGTGAAAGGGTTTGAAGGCAACGAGATTAAGTATTGCGTCTGATACCAGAATAGATCACTAGGAAGGTGACCCGTCAATTACATATGTAGCCAGGCCCGAGAATTATCTTTGGAGACAGGGATATACAGAAGAGTCAGGTTTTGATCCTGAGGAACTGTGGGTTATGGGCCCACCATGTGGGTTAAAGTAAGAGGGCAGTGACATCTTGCATGGTCATGATAGCAAGGCATGTCAAGGAATAGCCTGTCAGTTATGTCGGCATCAACGTCGGTACCAAGGGCGAGGGACGAGGAGAACCATTTTCCTGCTCATTGAACGAGGTGGACCAATAGGCAAGGTTCTCGTCCATCGGTGGCTACCGGAATGTCATCAACAATAGTAACAGGGTCTTACAGCCATAGTTATACAACGAGGTGTTTACATAAGCAGGGAATATTACTGCTTATATCATACAGATCACAATAAGGGTTTAAACAAACCAATGGGAAGGAAAAATGGTTATCAGTTTTAATCAGAACAATGGAAAGGGAAATATGTTTAAACACATATTTCAGGGGTATATCCTTCCCAACGACAAGCGGAGCATGATATCCATGACAGGATAGAAAGTAGAAAACCATTTAGGTAAGTGGGGAGGAATCTCATGATATTACCCATACAACGGTGTTAGGATAAATGATAAAGAAAATTTAGCATTGTGCTTCAAATGCTCTTATTGAAAATCGGATTACCACAGACATGCTTCGAGATAGCATTGACATGGTCTTCAAGCAAAGGTCAGACTTTGGATACAGGAAGGATCCATCAGGAACAACTTGTAGAATAAGTCTTACAATTTCCTCATGGAAGAATGGATAACCTTGCTAATAAGGAAACTATAACAGCAGGTCATCCGGCCAGGTGTGCTGGACATGCCATCACCTTACCGGGTCATAAAAGACCAGTGTTATAACTCTTGGAAAAATGTTCCAACCATCATATCTGACCGAGATTCAGATCTGATCGGTGTTAGGATACCTCAGACTCAGGATGCCTGAGAAGAAAAGGTGGAAAACAAATTGACGAGACGACATTGTAAGATTCTCGGGAAATTTACTACGGAAGCGAGTTCCGAAATAAGAGCTCATCATTAAACCAATGAAGGGATAAGGTGGTAGCTGATGAACTCAGCGACAATTCATCGAGACTTCCAAAAGATGGGTTTCCACAATTATGTGAACAAGGAGATAACATTAGTCAGATCAATGATATAATGATGTATGCTCGAGGAAAACATACACAGTTAAACATTGGTTGAAAGGTGCACCCGAAATATGGGCTTAAGTAGCATGATCAATGTTAGAATGGTGGTTCGATAACCAATGGTCTAAGAATGAAATATCGACCATTAACATCGAAGCAATAGGGTTGCTAGAAGTTTTGAGGTCGCACATCATAGTTCGATTGTCGGTTTTTCGATTAGAAATAACACGGGGACCAAGGGATGAACGGATATGGCAAAAGGTATCACCTGTATCAAGAATTCTTAAGAGGTGGTGAAATTCTCACGACATTCTTGACATAAAAGATGGTAAGACTCCAAGGTAAAGACGAACAAATGCTGGATAGCAAGGATCTCAAGGTATAACACAAAACACGAACAAGTTTGTGTTGAACGGAAGGCAATAAAGTGGTCGGTGATAATACAAATCATCGAGGGCAAGGATGTTATTTCTCATCATGAATTCGATTGATATCCTAGGAGTTAAAATGTCAATGATGATCACGACAAATTTTGTCGAGAGTCTCCATGAAGATGCAATCGCTCGGCGACGACATCAAGCCAAGGGAATGGTGAAGCAAAAGGCTATTATAACTATAGATAAGATGCCATCTCAGAATTCAGAGTTGTCTCTCAAGACAAACAATATGATGGTGAAAGTTCGATGTAAGCTTAGAGCACTGTCGGGATTGTGTCCCGAGGATGAAGGACATAGGTAGAATGGTCAAGCAGTCAGCCTGACGATGATGATGTAGTCAATCAGCTGGGAATGACACGATCGAGTACAAACTCGTAAGCAATGAAGATTACTAAGAGTTGTTGAATCGCAGTGCGGACTCGATTCAGTTGTCGGTGTCCTTGAGGGGTTCTACTCAGAACCCGTTGGAAAAATGGAATCGGCGAGAATAATAGTTGATGAAGAACTCATAAGTAGTTATGTAGTTCCGTACTATTCTTGAGATACCGGAGTGTAATACTCGACGGTAGATCAAAGTAAAGGTTGGACAGGTGCAATGATCTGCAGAAGACAAGTACTTCAACTTGTCCGAGAGATGGTATTTAAAAGGAGAACATGGCCGGAACAACGATTGCAAAATGCCAGATCCCAGATATAAAATAAATTTATACCAAGGAAATATTTATTTGAAGAGAAGCTTTAATGATACGATCTACATCGTTTCCATGGGCATGAACACAAAGTTCAAGGTCGACTCCCACTTCTCCAATGCATAACCTATCTTTCACTTCTCATTTTCGATGGAGTTGTAGTGTTGAAATTTTAGCTGGTAAATCACCAGGAGAATATGACTCGTGAAAACTCTCGGGTTTGCAAAGAGTAGGGAAGGCATTGGTCCAACCCATCGGGTATCTTAGGAACATATACTACAAAGTTCAGAAATAAATAACTCAAGCTCGAAAGCAGAGCGTCGTTGGCCATATCAGAGAATAGAATTTACCGATGGCATTATGTATCAGGGAAAGAACTTCTCGAGGTTTTTGTATACAAAGGACACTGTCGGATTGATAATTCAACAAAGGATCTGACAGTCCACAACGGAGCTGATGTGAGCATCGGCACACAATCAGAGGAAGAATCAAGGCAAGGGCCTTAGATTATAGAAACAACTGACTAACTCAAAGCTCAAAGGCAAAGAATCATAATTTCCAAATCAAGGGCTCAGAGGCAAAAACTCTGATTAAGGATGGATAAGTTGAGTAGGCTTAGGGTACAATCGACGGCAATTGGATTGCTTGAGAACCAGCTCACGTTTAAAATGATGTCCGAGCCGGAAGAAAATTTCCAGGGAATAACTGATGATTGTGTGCATTCACACACATGTTGAATCAACACGATCAGAATGTCAATCACAAGGATTTTAATTGTTATTGTTAGTCAAATGGAATTGTCCAGACTGCAAGCAGACAAGTATTTGCAGAAGGACTACCGGAAGATCGGGTAGTATTTCGAAGACTTTTGTGAAACACCTGAACAACTGGGGATGACCGAATACTCGGTAAGTGCGAGGAATTATCCGTAGGGGTATTTAATGTGGCAAAGAACTGCAATGCAGTAGGCACAAAGTATTCTTGGAACAATAGAGAGGATATCAAGGTATCTTATAATAACAAGATCAACAGGGAATGATTGTATGAATGGCAAGTGTACGTGGTTATCCATAGAGGTTTATTGATGGATGGGAATTGCAAAAGCGATGGCAAAAAGTCTCGAGAGAACATCATAGAGTATCCTCGGAATCTTCTGGTGCAGCAGACGATCATCGGTAATAAGGTGCTCTCCGGGTGAAAGTGATCACGAGATCCTAATGTTAGATTTAGTAAAAATTTATTTAACCCGAATAGAAGAGAGATCGGAGTCCCAGAGTATAGACGAGGAATAAAAGATCCTAATACCACCCAATGGCGACGTGGGGCCGTAAGCCGCACAGCCATGTTAGTAAAAAAATTGTAAAGTCTAGACTCAACTTCGGCCAAGGAGTTTGGAAGGGGGATACCTACAGGCAGTCGGCTCTGATACCAACTTGTGACGCCCCCGATTCAATCGTACACTAATCATACACGCAAACGTGTACGATCAAGATCAGGGACTCACGGAAAGATATCACAACACAACTCTAAAAATAAAATAAGTCATACAAGCATCATAATACAAGCCAGGGGCCCCGAGGGCTCGAATACAAGTGCTTGATCATAGACGAGTCAGCGGAAGCAACAATATCTGAGTACAGACATAAGTAAACAGGTTTGCCTTGAGAAGGCTAGCACAAACTGGGATACAGATCGAAAGAGGCGCGGGCCTCCTGCCTGGGATCCTCCTAAACTACTCCTGGTCGTCGTCAGCGGCCTACACGTAGTAGTAGACACCTCCGGTGTAGTAGGAGTCGTCGTCGACGGTGGCGTCTGGCTCCTGGGCTCCAGCATCTGGTTGCGACAACCAGGTAGAAGGGAAAGGGGGAAAAGAGGGAGAAAAGCAACCATGAGTACTCATCCAAAGTACTCGCAAGCAAGGAGCTACACTACATATGCATGGGTGTATGTGTAAAGGGCCATATCATGGACTGAACTGCAGAATGCCAGAATAAGAGGGGGATAGCTAATCATGTCGAAGACTATGCTTCAGGCCACCTCCATCTTGCAGCATGTAGAAGAGAGTAGATGGTAAGTTCACCAAGTAGCATCGCATAGCATAAACCTACCCGGCGATCCCCTCGTCGTCACCCTGTTAGAGAGCGATCACCGGGTTATATCTGGCACTTGGAAGGGTGTGTTTTATTAAGTATCCGGTTCTAGTTGTCATAAGGTCAAGGCACAACTCCAAGTCGTCCTGTTACCGAAGATCGCGGCTATTCGAATAGATAAACTTCCCTGCAGGGGTGCACCACATAACCCAACACGCTCGATCCCATTTGGCCGGACACACTTTCCTGGGTCATGCCCGGCCTCGAAAGATCAACACGTCGCAGCCCTACCTAGGCACAATAGAGAGGTCAGCACGCCGGTCTAAATCCTATGGCGCAGGGGTCTGGGCCCATCGCCCATTGCACACATGCACGTTGCGTGGGCGGCCGGAAGCAGACCTAGCCTAGCAGGCATTCCAGTCCAATCCGGCGCGCGCCGCTCAATCGCTGACGTCACGAAGGCTTCGGCTGATACCACGACGTCGAGTGCCCATAACTGTTCCCGCGTAGTTGGTTAGTGTGTATAGACCAAATGGCCAGACTCAGATCAAATACCAAGAACTCGTTAAGCGTGTTATTTTGAAGTAACCGCGGACGCCGACCAGGGCCAGGCCCACCTCTCTCCTAGGTGGTCTCAACCTGCCATGTCGCTCCGCCTCAAAGTAACAGTCGGGGGCCGTCGGGAACCCAGGCCTACCTCTACCGGGATGGAGCCACCTGCCCCTTCAGCACCCATCTCCGAACAGTATCATAAGTAATGTAACAGTATAAAGTATATAGCATATGCCCGTGATCACCCCGAAGTGATCACGACCCAGTAGTATAGCATGGCAGACGGACAAGAGTGTAGGGCCACTGATGGAATACTAGCATCCTATACTAAGCATTTAGGATTGCAGGTAAGGGTAACAACTATAGCAACAATGACAGGCTATGCAGCAGAATAGGATTAACCGAAAGCAGTAACATGCTACACTACTCTAATGCAAGTAGTATAGAGAAGGAATAGGCGATATCTGGTGATCAAGGGGGGGGCTTGCCTGGTTGCTCTGGCAAGAAGGGGTCGTCAACAACGTAGTCGATCGGGGCAGCAGCGGCGTCAGTCTCGTAGTCTACCGGAGAATAAGAGGGGGAAGAAACAGTAAATACGGAGCAAACACAACATCACAAAACATAACAAGGTAATACACGGTGCTAGGGGTGACCTAACGCAGTACTAGGTGCTACCGGCGAAGGGGGGAAACATCTGGGAAAGTGTTCCCGGTGTTTGGCATTTTCGAACAGATGAAATGGAGGGGGATTGTTACATGTTCGATAGGTTAGGGATGTGTGGTGGACAAACGGGCTGCGTAACCGGATTCGTCTCGTCGTTCTGAGCAACTTTCATGTACAAAGTATTTTCATCCGAGTTACGGATTAATTTATATGATTTTTTCAAAGTTTTAATGATTTTCTAGAATTTCTGAAATTGTTTAATTCGAATAATAAGCAGAATAAAGTTTTGTCACCTAGTGCTAAAATAGCCAGAGTGTATGACAGTGGGCCAGGGGGTCCAGTCAGCATGCACACTCAGCAGTTGACCAGTCAACATTGACTGGTCAAACGGGTCAGCAGGGCCTACACGTCATTGACACAATGACTTATCATTTATTTTAACAGGGTATTCAAGTGAGGGGGCCACTGTCATAGGGTAGTTAGACTAATTAGCCTAAATAACTAATTAACTAAACTAATTTATTATTTCACTAATATTTATTTTATTTACTCTTTTTTTAAGGGGCCGGCCCCACTAGGCAGTGACCCAGGCCGACAGAGGCCAAGGCTGTGCTTGGGCACGCATGAACGCACGCAGGCGTCGGCGACCGGCGCACAACGCGCAGAGGGGAGCACGGCGCGACCCCAGGCTGCAGCGGCCCGGCAGGCGTGCGACGGGGCGAGCCAGCGCACGGCCACAGAGGCGCGGGCGTGCTGGGTCAGGCCAAGGAGCGGAGGACGCAGGCGGCAGCGGGCGGCGACGGGCGTGTGACACGAGCGGGGGGCGGTGGCCGGGCGAGGCCAGCGCGCGGCGACGGAAGCAGGGGGAGAGCAGGGAGCGGGCAGTGGCAAGGAATCAGCAACTAGCGGCGGCATTAGTAGCAAAGAGTAGCAGTTAGTAGTAGCACGCAGCAGCAGCTTAGGAACAGCACGGTAGCGGCACGAGCAGCGGAGTATGCACGCGGAAGCTCAGCCCCCGGCCATGGCGGCCGAAGCACGGGGATGACGATACGACGACAAATCAAGGGGGTAGTAGGGGGGAATGGAGGAGCAGCTCACCAGAAAGTTGTAGGCGAGCTCGAGATGGTCGGGGAGGCCCGGTGGTGGAGATCGATGGCGGGGACGCGCGGCGACCGTGGCAGGAAGAAGAAGCGATTGCTAGGCTACGCGATTCCCTAGCTTGGGCTGGCCCCCTGGAGGGACGAAGGAGAGGGTGGCGGTCCTCCTGGACGTTTTCCCGTGCGCCGGGGAGCACGGTGGCTGTGGTGACGACGACAACCGTGACGAGCGGCGGACGGGCGGCGACCACTTGGACGAGAGCGAGCCAGGGAGGGGAAAGTGAGGGTTAGAGCTTCGTCAGGGGGTCGCGGGGATGCATTTAACCTCCAGGTGCGCTCCGGATGATCGCCACAGCGACAATCGGCGACGTGGAGGGCGTGTACGCGTGTACAATGCTATGGCCTCCCTGTCTCTGTACAGAGGTGGGGAAAAAGGCATGGTGGGCTGGGCCTGGTACAGTGGAGTTGATGGGCCAAGTGCACCTGGGTGTTCTCCCTGTTGTTTTATTTTGTTTTGTTTTTATTTATCCTTTTCTGTATTATTTTAGTTTCACATTGCTATAGTTTAGATAAAATACAAAACTAATTCCTAATTTAGTTTTGTTTTTATTTATCCTTTTCTGTATTATTTTAGTTTCACATTGCTATAGTTTAGATAAAATACAAAACTAGTTCCTAATTTAGTTTCACAAATATGTCACTGCCCCATTAGTTCGGGCAATTAAATAAATTAGCTTAACATTTTATTAATTGAAAAGGGCATTTAATTATCTGTTTCTGCTACTGTTTTATTTATTTCAGAATATTTAAACATTTTGTAAAAGTGTGGTTACTTCACTAAAATAATTTATGGATTATTTTCCGCAAACCGAACATTTTAGTTTCAAAGTTTGAAAACTTTTGATGTTTGCCATCAACTCAAATTTGAATTTGAATCGTTTTGAACTAACGCGAGATTAGCAACAGTAATCGTGGTGACGTGGCATCATTAGTAGAAGGTTACTGTAGCTTAATTATCCGGGCGTCACAACCCCTATGAGCACCTCCGAGATACTAAGCCGGCACAACGTTCTTGTATCGTTGTCTTGGTGACATGTGCATTGGTCGGAGCAGTGGCTCCATCACTATTTATGATCTGTGTTTCTGTTCTTCTCCTTCTATATCAATGAAAAAGACAAAGATTTTGCCTCGTTTGTAAAAAAATAATATGTTGAACTGAATATTCAAAACCATAATATCCGACAAAACTTATATCTTTACGCACCATGTTTTGCTAGTCTAGAGAAAATTTTAGAGCAGGAATACCCTTTAGCTTGTTGTAATGAGCAAACCAAATATGAAGAATAACAACATTATGTTTATTAACAACGAATTGGCCGAACGGGGCAACCTATCACAGAGTCATCTTTCATGCATCGCTACCATATGCCAAAAGAATGGGTAAAACTGAGGGTTCCCATAGCTTGGCCAGGCTATTTCTTTTCATGAGACAAACCATACCGGTAACAAGGATTTCGGTATAGTGAGCATGGTGATGACTCAAGAGGATACCGATACATCCCGGGTTTTGTGAAGTATCGTAAAGCAAAGGGAACATTGCATGATAACCAAAGGTTCACTCGAATATCATTCGTGTACTCACAGGGACCAATATGGATGTCCACGGTCCCGATGTCGGTCATTGAACAAACGGTTTTGTCCATGTATGTGAGTTGCCGAACCTACGGGGTCACAAGCTTAAGGCAATCACAATCCGCTGAGTGTTAGTAGGACGGGAGTCATGAGAATATATTTGTAGAATTATTTCATGAATATTTGAAATAGTTTCGAGAGGATCCATAAGCATTTCGGGGTCACCAAAAGGGTTTCAGTGAGTATTGGATAATACAGGGTATTACCTATAAATTATATATAGGTGAATTTTTTCAGAGATGTTAAAATATATTTAAAAAATGTTCTAAGAGTATTTAGAATATTTTATATTTAATTTAAAGAGGTGGAAGGCAACTTGGGCCAAAAAGGCCCAAGTGAGAAAGTGCCTCCTTCCTTAGGGGAGGAGTCCAACTCCTCCCTCCTTAGACTGGCGCCCTAAGGAGGCTTTCCCTCCTTGGTGGAAGCCATCCCTCTCCCCTCCAACCTACATATACAGGAGGATTTTTGCTCTTTTGATGATACAAGTTTTGGAGCCTCATTTAGTTTTTCTAGTTTTAGTTCTAGTTGGTCCTAGTTGACTAATTAGAGCTAGACTAATCCTCTTGTTCTCGTAATTAGAAGCCCAATGTGGTTCTAATCTCCTCCCTCTAATTCTCCGGGAACGATTAGGTCTGGACGGCGAAGCGCTGCTGAATCATGAAGAATGCACGCTTGCAACCAAGTAGAGATGCCGTGCTTTCGGTCTTCAGTTCGAGGATTGTTCGTGGGCGGTACGAGGGATCGTTCATCGACGATTCGAGTGACTCCAAGTACGATCTACACTGACACGTTCTTCTTCCGCCGCAACTCGGTGACGGTAACGATCATGATCCCAACCGGTTATGCATCTTCATATTCATCTTGGGTGATTGTTGGTGCATAATTTTTTATTCTCTACTACGTTTCCCAACATATACTCCACTCATTCTTGTTATGGTGGCTATTTTCTTTGTTCTTGCTAATTGATTTCTAATCATATGCGTTTGAATCAAATATGTAGGTTTCAACATCTGAAACTAAGATGTATGGTGATGCCGAGTGCCACTAATTTCATATTTGACATCCTTAATGGCAAAATCTTATTCTGTCTCCTAACCGTTCTCCTTTTCTGGCGCAAAAAAGAAGTAAAACGTGATAAACAAAAAATATATCTAAGATTCAAATTGTCACTTGTCAGGTCATTTTAACCACTCACTCTATAAAAGACAATTGGCAATTCCTTTTAGCACAAAAAATTGAATTCCTTGTTTACCGTCCACCATGCACTAAGTAGCCTTGTCGTAGTTGTTATTTGTTTGTCTTGTTTCCACTTTTATATCAAGATTGTACTATGAACTATTTAATCGAAAGTTTCTTTTCGGTAAAAGTTCCGACCTATTCATCAATAGACATGGCAGCTCATTAGAAATAACCAAAATAGCAACCAGGTCTGTACACCTCTAGCGACGATTACGAGCAATGGAACGAGCCGAAGGTGCACCGCCGTTATCGTCCATCCCTTAAAGGAGATGGACAGACCTTGTCATAGTAGCCAATCAGAAAGTTTTCATGCTAAGACCACACAAGACTAGTGCACTAGAATAGCAACCTCGCCGATGAAGAGAAGCTTAAATTGAAATGATCCAATCTATAGACGCACGAACACAGACAGATGAAGATCTCCAAGTAGATCCACCGAAGGCAAATGCCGATCGAATCCAACGGGATCCGCCGACGCACCACTAGGACGTGAGCTACGTGAGGAGAACCGTATTTCATCTTCAAAAAGTCGTTGCCGCTGCCTCGCCTTTCTAAACAAGATACAATCACACAAACTCTAAACGGACAAAAAAACACCTTAAAACATCACATGTTTCGACAATATCAATTTCTTCAACAGTTCTACTGTTATCTGAACATAGACGATGCGCCCTCGCGTTCTAGTAGCAACGGTAAAACACATACCGTTTGTCTAATTCACATTTAGATATTTTCTAAGAATGGCACATCTAAGCTCCTACAAATAATGCAGCAATAAGGAACAAAAAAAGTTGAGACAAAAAAAATCACAAACCTAGTGGACACAAGGTTAGATGTGACATATTATGTCACATCTAGATGTGTCTTAAACAGACCCAAACACGTACGCACGCACACGTTCAACAGTACAGTCGAATTCTTCAGCGATTTATTACACAAAGGTAGGACACACTTCCTACAGTATTTCACGGAACCACGAATACTAGTGCACGGAGCAGAAAACGTCGTCAAACTTTAGGGAAATGGACGTACGAGTACACGGTGGCAAGTATCATGGATCTTGAGTCAGTCGTCCTTGTTGTGCTGCAGCCTGAGCGCGAGGGCCTGGAGCGAGAGGAGCACCTTCTTGAGCCGCTCCCTGGTCACGGCATCGATGAGGTTGCCCTCCTCGTCGAACTTGGGCGGCTCCGCGAACGCACGGATGTGGAGCTCCGGCTTGTTGATGAAGTGGAGGTCGAGGAACACCCCGATCTGGCGGAGGTGGAGCGACGCCCTGGCCCCGCCGAAGTCGCCCCCCGCGCACACGATCGCCGCCGCCCTGTCCGCCCAGCAGTTGCGCTTGCCCCTCGACGCCCAGTCCAGCGCGTTCTTCAGGGACGCCGTGACCGAGTAGTTGTACTCGGGCGAGGCGAAGAGGAAGCAGTCGGCGGCGCGGACCCTCTCGCGGAGCGCCTCGACGGGCGGCGGGAAGCCCTCGCCGCCGTCGGTCTCCAGGTCCGGGTTGACCATGGGCAGGCCGGAGATGTCCACGTGGTCGATGCGCAGCCCCGGGATGGACTCCTCGCACAGCTCCTCGGCTACATCGATCATTATGCAAAGTAAGGCGTAGTTAGTGGTGCAAAATTACCAATGACGCGAGCTAGGCAACCATGGGGATTGGTGAATAGTAGTGCGTACCGGCGCGGATGAGGCCGCGGTGCCACGAGTCCTTGCGGAGGGAGCCGCAGAAGGCGGCCACGCGGAGGGTGGGCTGCGCCGTCGTCGACGCCGTCACGGACCCCATGATTTTTCTTCGGTCTTGGGTCGCCGTGACACTCAGTCCCTCGGCTGAGAGTGGAGTGGCTTTGAGTACTGATCGATGTGGAGGTCAGCTCAGGTGCTTGATGTCTTGTCCCTGAGGAGACGGAATAAATAGATGACTAAATGGTCTCAGCCAGGTCATTGTGAACGTCATACGTTGGTGGTTATGCGAGTATTTGATTAGCACAGAGGAAGAAGAGTAAGGAGTGGTGGATTGTACGCGGAGCGTCATCGATGGCATCATACGTCCGATCATTAGCAGCCTAATCTACTGACAATATATAATCAGCTGATACGCGCGACATAGGAGTATTATATTGTCAATGAGTCAACCACCGCTGGATAAAAAAATACCACCGCTAGATAAAAGTAGACTTGAACGTGACAGCCACAGCCAGCAGCCGGCACCAGAGGAGTACTCACTCTGACATCATCGATGGCGTCAAATCGCCGATCGCGGGCTTCGTGAGGCCGTGGGCCGGAAGGTCCTATTTCAAGGTTTCGCATAGGTAACCCATTGCCGCCGCCTGTAGCCCAGCTGAGCACTGTAGCGGCTTGCCCACTGTAGTGAGCCATTCTTTGTGGGAGCCGTTTTCTTGTGTGTTTTTTTCAATTTTTTTAAATGTGATATTTTTAAAACGCAAACAGTAGAGCAAATTACTAATTTTTTTATTCTTTTTCATTTCTTTGCATTTTTTCTCTGTATTTTATGAATAAGCTTGATATGGTATGTACAACAAATTGCAAAACAAAAACCAAAATAAAACCACTATCCAAATTCCAGCTTTAGGTATCATCTCTGGATTAGAGTTCAGTCTTCTGGTATCAACAACTCTGTCAAATGGGAGTATTTGCTTGACCTCCTATGGAGGCGAGGTTTTCCAAGCAAATTTTGAGAGTGGATTGCGGCTCTTCTATGTTCCTCATCTTCGAGGATCCTCTTGAATGGGCTGGCTGGTACTACCATCAAGCATAGCCAGGGACTACGACAAGGGGACCCCATCTCTCCCCTCCTTTTTGTCATAGCTATTGACCCATTGAAGCAAATCCTTGATGTGGCGACAAGGAAGGGCCTACTGCACAAGATTTGAGAGAGAGGGGTGTTGGTGTCAGTCTCTCCGACACCGACACCAACAATAAACTTGGAAAGAAACTAGTAAACAAACAGTAAACAAACAATAGAAGAAAAAACCAGAATGAAGAAGGTTTTCAAAACCGAGATTTCTGTAGTACTTCCTGTGATCGAAATTAAGTGTCATGGTTTTAGTTTAAATTAGTACTCCCTTCGGAGTACTTTGTTAGCTACTAATTAAATGGGCTGGCAGGTTCGCTCGGTGCTCCCTTTTGCTAATCCTCCGCTTTGTCGCATGACAAATTAGGAAACGGGGTGATAGGATATATAGCGACTTCTGTGTAAAAAGCTCGACATGTATCGGTTGCCGGTCTCCAGCACAACCATTTGACTTCGTAGCAGCGTACACACATAAGAGGAGTAGTCCTTGGGAGTCCTCGACAAGACTGACACACCCAGCTCATCTTCGCCGTCCTCCACGATGATGAATAGTGTGCTCATGCTTGTCCGGCTCCTCATCCTCTGCCTTGTTCTAGCAGCCAAAGCCACCGGCGATGACCAACTCGTCTACTCCGGTTTCACCGGCGCCAACCTCACCTTGGACGGTGCGGCCACGGTGACTCCAGACGGCCTCCTCGAGCTCACCAACGGCACGGACCAGCAGAAGGGCCACGCCTTCTACCCGACCCCGCTGCGCTTCGCCGGAGGGTCTCCCGGCGGCGGCACCGTGCGGTCCTTCTCGGCCTCCTTCGTGTTCGCCATCCAGTCCATCTACACCGACCTGAGCGCCCACGGCATGGCCTTCGTGGTGGCGTCGAGCAAGAACTTCTCGTCCGCGCTGCCCGGCCAGCTCCTGGGCCTCACGGACATCCAGAACAACGGCAACGGTAGCAACCACTTCTTCGCCGTGGAGCTCGACACCATCCAGAACAAGGAGTTCGACGACCTCAACGCCAACCACGCCGGCGCCAACGTCAACGGCCTCCGGTCGCTGCAGTCCTACTACGCCGGCTACTTTGATGACGAGGACGGTAGCTTCCACAACCTGAGCCTGATCAGCCGTGAGGCCATGCAGGTCTGGGTGGATTACGACCACAGGACTGCACAAATCACCGTCACCATGGCTCCCCTCAAGGTAGGCCGACCAGTAAGGCCGTTGTTCACCACCACCTACAACCTCACCACCGCAGTGACAGACGTCGCGTACGTCGGTTTCTCCTCGGCGACCGGCACGATCAACGTGCGACACTACGTGCTTGGCTGGAGCTTCGCCATGAACGGCCCAGCTCCGGCCATCGACATCGCGAAGCTACCAAAGCTTCCGCGCATGGGACCGAAGCCACGATCCAAGGTGCTGGACATAGTACTGCCAATAGCTTCCGGAGCGTTCGTGCTCGCCTTGGGCGCCATTGTTCTCCTGGTATTACGGAGACGTTTCCGGTACGCCGAGCTGCGAGAAGATTGGGAGGTCGAGTTCGGTCCACAGCGGTTCTCGTACAAGGACCTGTACCGTGCAACGGAAGGTTTCAGCGACACGCACCTGCTAGGAATCGGAGGATTTGGGAGGGTGTACAGGGGCACCCTTCTGGTGTCCAAAGTGGAGGTTGCTGTGAAGAAGGTTGCACACGACTCGAAGCAGGGCATCAAGGAATTCATCTCGGAGGTCGTGAGCATAGGACGTCTCCAACACAGCAATCTTGCGCCATTGCTAGGATACTGCAGACGAAGAGGCGAATTGTTTCTGGTGTACGAGTACATGCCAAATGGGAGCGTTGACAAGTACTTGCACCGTAGAGAAGGCAAACCCATTTTGAATTGGGCTCAGAGGTGGCACATCATCAAAGGCATTGCGTCATGTCTGGTCTACCTTCATGAAGAGTGGGAGAAAGTGGTCATCCACCGCGACATCAAAGCCAGTAACGTCGTCCTCGATGGCGACATGAATGGAAGACTCGGTGACTTTGGCCTTGCAAGGTTGTACGACCACGACGCCGACCCCCAAACCACACATGTGGTGGGAACCATAGGATACCTTGCTCCTGAGCTTGGGCATACTAGCAAAGCAACCCCTCTCACTGATGTGTTTGCGTTTGGGGTGTTCATTCTTGAAGTTACTTGTGGGCAGAGGCCAGTAAATCCAAACTTAGAGGATAGCCAAGTATTGTTGGTCGAATCGGTGCTCGAGCAATGGAACAAGGGATCGCTCCTTGATGCCGTGGATAAGCAGCTTGGGGGCAACTACAACGCCGACGAGGCATGTTTGGCTCTAAAGCTAGGCCTGTTATGCTCTCATCCATTCGCCAATGCAAGGCCTACTATGCGACAGGTGATGCAGTACCTTGACAGGGACATGCCATTGCCGGAGATGACACCGACGGATTTAAGCTTTCAGATGATGACCATAATGCAGAATGAAGGATTTGACCAATTTGTCATGACATATCCTTCATCAACAGCGAGTGTTGACAGCACATCCGTCCTTACAGTTGGGAGGTGAATTGCATGATCCTCACTGTGATATGTGATTGCGTCATTGTCTCTTGTTAGTGTCTGTTTGTTTCGAGCTTTGTGTTCTTTTTGCTTGTTACTTTTGTACAACGTAATGGATGTTTGATACTCTAATCTTAACAAATATGGATGTGTGCATCGTATGTAGAGGCGACATAAACCTGAAGGACATGTAGTAAAACTGCTAGCAAGTGTGGTAACTGGTGCATACATACTGCAAAGAAAAACATGTGCATATATAGAGTATACTTGTTGGCAAAATACATGTATTTATTGGCCAGAATTATATGGTCAGCACATACAATTACGGCACTTGTGACTAGTTTTGAAATTTGGTCATATTTTATCCAAAAAAACTAGCTTAGTTCTTTTGTTGAAAGATCCAACAATATTGGCTTTCTACAGATTGAGGAGATAACAATTTGTACATTTTCAAGATAATGGAAATATATTAATAGCAAGAAGATACCAATTATATCCGGCCTTTGCACCGACACGATATCAAAAGGCAGTCAAGACACTGAGAATGATTTCACACAAAAAAACATTGGGAATGAAAAAAACCAAATTATTAAGAAAAGAAAAAATGCATGGCTCACGCATCAACACGCAACAAAACCAACCACGGACCTTGGCAACACAGACATGGAATCTTGAAACCACCCTCACAAAGTTGATTTCATCGAATGCTAGTCTTCTTAGTGGACCGACCCATCTCTCTCCTCCCTTCGTTTTCACATTTTTCCTCTCATACTTTTCCCAAAACTGCAGCCATGCAACCGGGTCGCGGTAGACTTTTATCAGAGAGAGAATAGACAACCTCTTCTGGAGGCACCCATTTGACTCTACAAACAACACATCCATCAGTTTGGGAGCATCCAACCCGACATGGAGACGTGCGTGAGGTAGGTGTCCACCGTGTAGTGATGGCCCGGTCCTTGGTGTTGTGCGGATGAGGATGCCCTTACGTAGAGGATAGTGTACCTCCAACGACTTTAGTGGTAGAGCTATCACAGTTGTAGTGTAGCTGTGTAAAGGAAGCTACACGTTCTCCACATGCACAGTCCAAGCTAAAACGTCCGTGGACCGCTAGCTAGAGCACAAGGATAGATGTGAATCCGTGGACAAAAAAAGAGGCGAAAAGCATGCGTAGAAGGACAAGTTATGGGCTGTGCAATCACAATGTATTGATCGGTGCATCAGACACGTATATATAAGTACAGAGGGAGGGCCACATCCTCAACTATACAGAGGAAACAGGAGGTGGACCCTATACACAATATATACGTACATAATATACTCAACACCCCCTGCAGTCGAAGCGGCGCCAGTGACGCAGAGACTGGAATGAAACTCCTCGAAGGTGGAAGTCGGCAGTCCCTTCGTCATCACATCGGTGAACTGTTGTGCAGTCGGAACATGGAGAACCCGAATACGACCAAGGGCCACCTGCTCGCGCACAAAGTGAATATCCAACTCAATGTGCTTCGTTCGGCGATGATGAACGGGGTTGGCGGAGAGGTACACCGCAGAGACGTTGTCACAGTAGACAGCCGTAGCCTGGGAGACATCGTGATGCAGCTCCTGAAGTAGCTGTCGTAGCCAGGTGCACTCGGCAACAGCATTAGCCACAGCTCGGTACTCTGCCTCCGCGCTGGAGCGCGAAACCGTGGGCTGTCGCTTTCGACGACCACGAGATGAGGGAAGGACCGAGGTAAACACAGTAGCAAGAGGTGGACCGACGGGTGTCGGGGCAGCCAGCCCAGTCTGCGTCGGAGTAGGCCACCATCTCCAGAGAGGGGGACGCCGTGAGGGTGAGCCCAAGGGTCATCGTTCCGCGAATGTACCGGAGGATCCGCTTCACGAGAGTCCAATGGGAGTCATGAGGGGCGTGCATGTGGAGACACACCTGCTGAACAACATACTGTAGATCCGGTTGGGTAAGAGTCAGATACTGAAGAGCACCGACAATAGACCGGTAAAAGGGAGCATCCGACGCTGGCGAGCCCTCAAGAGCAGAAACCTTGGCCTTCGTGTCAACAGGAGTAGCAACAGGATGACAGTTGAGCATGCCAGCACGCTCAAGGAGCTCGTGCGCATACTTCTGCTGATGAAGAAAGAAGCCATCCGGTCGCCAAACAACCTCAATGCCAAGAAAGTAATGTAGAGCACCCAAGTCCTTGATGGCAAACTCGTCACGCAGCCGGAGAGTAATCTGCTGAAGAAGAGCTGCGGAGGAGGCCGTCAGGATAATGTCGTCGACGTAGAGGAGTAAATATGCAGTCGTGTCGCCCTGGCGATAAACAAACAGTGAGGCATCCGAGCGAGTGATGCTGAAGCCCAGTGTCTGAAGAAACCCGGCAATCCGCTCGTACCAGGCACGGGGTGCTTGCTTGAGCCCATAGAAAGACCGGGACAGCAAACACACATGGCCAGGAAGAGATGCGTCGACGAAACCGGTGGGCTGCTCACAATACACCTGCTCCTCAAGATGGCTGTGGAGAAAGGCGTTAGAGACATCCATCTGATGAACAGGCCAGCCTCGAGACACCGCAAGCTGGAGGACGGTGCGGATCGTGCCCGGTTTAACAACCAGGGCAAACGTCTCAGTGAAGTCAAATCCAGCATGCTGTCGAAACCCGCGAACCACCCAGCGAGCCTTGTAGCGCTCAAGTGTACCATCCGAGTGGGTCTTGTGGCGAAAGACCCACTTGCCGGTGATGACATTGGCGCGAGGAGGCCGAGGAACCAGTGTCCAGGTGCGGTTCCGCTGGAGAGCGTCGAACTCTTCCTGCATCGCGGCAAGCTAGTGAGGATCACGAAGGGCTGCGCGAGCAGACGCGGGAAGATGGGACGGCTCCGCGGTGGAGGCAGCGAGGAGGTACTCGTCGCTCGAGTATCGCAAACTCGGACGGTGAATACCGGCTCGAGCCCGTGTGACAGGGCGAGACGGCAACGCCGGAACGACCGGCGAGGCGGGCGGCGAGGCAGCCGGCGTGATAGCCGGCGACGGGGCCGGCGTGACAACCGGCAAGGAGGCCGGAGAGGCGGCCGGCGAGGCGGCCGAGGAGGCAGCGCCCGAGCCCGCGACGCCTGAGTCGGGGGCGGCGGGTGAAGGGGGGGCGCCGGCCGAGGCGTCGAGGCCGGCCGAGGCGTCGAGGCCGGCCGAGGTGGCGGGGTCGGCCGAGGAGGCCGAGGAAGCAGGCGCTGGCGTGGGGGCGAGAGACGCGGCTCGTCCCACAGCGCGAGGACTGCCAAAGCCCGGAGGCAGTCCGAGAGCCGAGCGGGGCCGTCCACCTGACGAAGTCGCCGAAGGGCCGCCGGTGGCCGGCGGCGACGGGGCGACAATGGGTACCTGCTGCTGAAACGGAAATACCTTCTCATCAAAGTAAACGTGTCGGGAGGTGAAAACACGATGGGAGACGGGATCGTAGCAGTGGTAGCACTTAGTGTTAGGTGGGTAGCTGAAAGGATCGATATAGTTGACTAGAGGGGGGTGAATAGGCAACTAACAATTTTTAGGTTTTCTTTACCAAATTAAACTTTGCATCAAAATAGGTTGTCTAGATATGCAACTAAGTGAGCAACCTATATGATGCAATGACAACAAGCACGCAAGCAAATAAGCGATATAACACGAGTAAACTTGCGAAAGTAAAGGAACGAGATAACCAAGAGTGGAGCCGGTGAAGACGAAGATGTGTTACCGAAGTTCCTTCCTTTTGAGGGGAAGTACGTCTCCGTTGGAGCGGTGTGGAGGCACAATGCTCCCCAAGAAGCCACTAGGGCCACCGTATTCTCCTCACGCCCTCACACAATGCGAGATGCCGTGATTCCACTATTGGTGCCCTTGAAGGTGGCGACCGGACCTTTACAAACAAGGTTGGGGCAATCTCCACAACTTAATTGGAGGCTCCCAACGACACCACAAAGCTTCACCACAATGGACTATGGCTCCGCGGTGACCTCAACTGTCTAGGGTGCTCAAACACCCAAGAGTAACAAGATCCGCTAGGGATAAGTGGGGGGAATCAAATTTCTCTTGGTGGAAGTGTAGATCGTGGCCTTCTCAACCAATCCCGAGCAAATCAACAAGTGTGATTGGCTAGGGAGAGAGATCAGTCGAAAATGGAGCTTGGAGCAACAATGGAGCTTTTGGGGGAAGAGGTTAGTCAACTTTGGGGAAGAAGACCCCCTTATATAGTGGGGGGAACAAACCAACCGTTACCCCCACTTCTGCCCCGCAGAGAGCGGTACTGCCACTGGGCCAGCGGTACTACCGCTTGCCACTATAGGCGGTACTACCGCTCCTCCTCGCAGTACTGCCGCTTGGCCCAGAGCGGTACTACCGCGGTGGGAGGGCGGTACTACCGCATACGAGCGGTACTACGGCCCCCCACTGCCGCGGCCAGTACCGTAAAACCCGACACGAAAAAAGAGCCCTCGAATCGAGGCGGTACTAGCACGAGACCACCGCGGTACTACGGCTGGGGGCTACCAGCGGTACTACTGCTCTGGAGCGGTACTACCGCTCCCAGAGCGGTACTACCGCTTGTAGCACCCAAGCGGTACTACCGCTCCATCCCGCGGTACTACCGCTGGGACCAGAGAGAGCACACAGTTGGGGGCTAACAGCGGTAGTACTGCTCTGGAGCGGTACTACCGCTTGTAGCACCCAAGCGGTACTACCGCTCCGGCCCGCGGTACTACCGCTGGGACCACAGAGAGCACACTGAGAAGAGAAACGAGCCCATCATCGAAACGGAAAGGCTCGGAGGGAGGGGCAAAGGAAGTGTACGTGATGATTCCGCCCTAGCCTTACCAAAACGGACCCCCTCTTGATAGAACGGTGATCCCTATGGAACTAGTCCACCAAACTAATCGAAAGGACTACACCGTCTTCGCTTCAAGCTCCGAGGGGAGGGAATCGTCTCGTGCCAAAAGGATGAATCTCTGAAAAACACTCAATGCACACGATTAGTCCGCAAAAGCATTGTCATCAATCACCAAAACATCTTAGGGATAAATATGCCCTTACAATCTCCCCCTTTTTGGTGGATTGATGACAATACGGGATTTGCACAACTGGGAAAAGACAAAGGACATAAGCAAACCCCAAATCTCTAAAATATAGACGGGCTCCCCCTAGATGTGTGCCATCAAGATAAGTGCTTTGGACTGCACGACACACATACTAGGATCAACACTCCCCTTGTATTTTAGAGACCAACAACCTAAGCGAGATACAAGATAGCAGGATATATAGATATCAAATGACTAGAGACAAAGATAAAGATATGGTAAGGATAGGGTAGCATATGTCTCACACCATATGACTTGAACTAAGGTCTCACTGAACACAAAACCAAGCAAAGCACAAGGTAGCACACAACGAAAGCACAAAGGCAAAGACACACTCGCAACACAACGACGCAAATCCCTAAACTCTCTCCCCCTTTGGCATCGAGACACCAAAAGGGGCAAAGAGCTAACCTACGGCTCCAGGTGAGAGCATGCTGAGGATCTCGAACATCAGGACTCTGCGTGATTATCTGCACTGCCGTCCTCGCCCGGAAACTACTCGGCATCTGAATCGGTCCACGGACAGTGCTGCTGGATCCACTCCTCCTCCTCCTCAGTGATCTGACCCTCAGAGCCGCTGGTGACTGTCGCACCCATCTGACGCATAAGCTCCTTGTGACGTCCCCTTGCCTTCTTCTCAGCCACATGAGTCATGTACTGACCGTGAGACTCCATGCAGAACAACTTCTTCATCTTGTGTTTGAGCTTCTTTGCCCAAGAGGGCTCTGCCGCAGAAGGCTCTGTCCCAGAAGGCACATAATCCTCATCATCATCACCGGCATCAGCCTCGTCCTCGGTCTCCATGGCAGCAGCAGAAGATGGAACTCCAGATCTACCCCAATTATCCTTCTTCCTCAGACGCTTGATCTCATGAGAAACCAACTCTCCAGTTTCCAGCTGCTCCTCAGGATAGGTATGTCTCCAGGCCCTCTCAATAAGCAACATAATGAACGGACCATAAATTGGGCACTTGCGCTCAGAAACAGCAGCAAGAAGTTCAGACCACATGACATGAGAGATGTCCTGGGACTCGCCAGTGTTTGCTTCCTTCTCACGCTGGCAGAAGAGAAGCATGTCCACAAGATAAGAGTGTACCATGTCCAGATTCCAATACGAGGGAAGAGAGTCTCGCGGAAGATACAGTGAAGGATGTCCAGATAGGCAGACAACTCATAGGTTTCCTTCTTGGTCTCAGGGTGGACCTTCCGAGTACAGTAGGGCAGAGGGCTTGCTTGTGAGTGGAGGTAACATTTTGGTGAGGACGAAAACCGACTGGAGTCTCGAGCCCTTGATCTTCCACCTCAAGCAGCCCCATGAAGGCCTGCCACTTGACAGCTAGCACCTTTCCATTAGTCATCCAAGTCAGAGTCCTGTCTGCATCAGTTCCTAGGTGAACAGTGGCAAAGAACTGTGCCAGCAAATCTGCATCAAAGTCCTTGTTGAACTGCATGATCCTGAGAATGTTCAACTGAGAGCACATCTGAGGGGCATCACCAAAGTACTCAGGGTCCTTCTCCATAGCATCCGTGTTGATGGAATGAACATTGACAAAGAGGTTCTTCTTAGCCTTGATCACATCAAAGTATGTGGCATACTGAAACCGGTTCCAGAACGGGCGATTGACAAGGTTGGGTTCTTGGTCTTCCTCATATGGGTTGCGCCGACGCCTGTCCCAGAATTCCTTGCTAGACATCTCAGTCACCTTCTTGCCACTTGGCTTCGGTCGGTTGGCAATCTTCTTCTTGCGAGGAGGATTAGCACTAGAGGAAGCACCCCCTGGCGGCGGTGGAGCACTGGAAGAACCACCTGCAGTCTCAGATGAGCGGTACCGCTTTGACGTTGAACGCCCTGGGTTGACACGGCGGACTTGCTGCTCAGGATGTTCATCACCTGGAACCAAACACACGGACACAAGAAACAACCAGACAGAGCGATCAAAACCAAATAAACACAACAAATATGGATCAACATGTGGTAGGAAACAATGGAACTGGGCATCCAGCGGTAGTACCGTGCCTGCCCAGCGGCAGTACGGCACCAGCGGTAGTACCGTGCCCCCGCAGCGGTAGTACGGCTCCAGCGGTAGTACCGCGTCATATGAGCGGTAGTACCGCCCGAGACGGGGCACGGAGGATCCCTACTGCCGTGGTCAGATCCGGCACTACCGGGGATGCCAAATTCAAAAATAAACCTACCAAACATCAATCCAAAGAGTCTAGTTACCTTCTCCATCCTACTCAAGCCTAGATTTGGCCAAAAATCTAGAGATGCAACTACTATTGCCCCTAAAACGCGAGATCGGAAAACTAGACAAGAAGAGAAGAGGAACGGGGGCAATACCGGCATCCATGGCAAGAGGACGAGGTGGGGATCGACTCCACCGAAGGAAATGGGAAGGAACGGTCCGGAGACGGAGGGCCGCCGGAGCCCTCCCACGGTGAGATGGCGCTGGAGAGAGAGGAAGAGGAACCAGGGGACGAAGCAAATGGGTATGGGGGAGGAAACCACCCCTGCCCACGACTTAACCCCCTGGCCCCGCCCCTCAGCGGTAGTACCGTGGTGATGGGCGGTAGTACCGCTTAGCCACATAAGTGGTAGTACCGCTCCAGCGGTAGTACCGCGCCTTCACAACGGTAGTACCGCCCAGCGCAACTCAAACAAGACTCAACACCTATGGCGCAAAACGAAAGACGGGAAACAACGGCAAGAAGACCAACAAGAGCATCAACAAGAGAACAAGAATCACACGCCTCTATACGAGAGGGCGGTGGCCGAGGCCACCTATGTTTGAGTCACTTGGTATGGCACCGCGAAGAATTATCCTTGGGCCCATGACCAAAGCTCGTCTTTGAAGCACAAGTACCATCAAAAATGGCTAATGTGAAAGAGTGAGATTAGTTTATGCATTATGGGGGGAGGAAGAGTTCATTGAGAGAACAACACTCCCCCTAAGTCCATGCCTACACCTAGACAAGAATGCACAATGAATGTGAGGGGTGTGCAAAGGTTCAAACCACATTGCTCGAATCAATGATATTTAGCTCATGCCTTAACTCGCGAAATCTTGCTTCATCCAATGGCTTCGTGAAAATATCTGCAAGGTTATCATGAGTGTTGACATAGTTGAGCTCGATCTCCCCTCGCCTAATATGATCCCGGATGAAGTGATACCTAATCTCAATATGCTTCGTCTTGAAGTGTTGCACCGGGTTGAGAGAAATCTTGATGGCACTTTCATTGTCACACCAAAGAGGCACTTTGTCACAAATGACACCGTAATCCTTTAAAGTTTGCCTCATCCATAAGAGTTGTGCACAGCAACTCCCGGCCGCCACATACTCTGCTTCGGTGGACGAGAGAGACACACAACTTTGCTTTTTAGAAGACCAACTTACCAAAGAGCAACCAAGAAATTGGCACCCTCCGGAAGTGGACTTCCTATCCACTTTGTCTCCCACCCAATCGGAGTCCGAATAACCTACAAGCTTGAAGTTTGCTCCTCTTGGGTACTATAAGCCAAAGTTTGGGGTATGAGCCAAATATCGAAAGATTCGCTTGACCGCCACAAAGTGGCTATCCTTAGGTGCGGCTTGAAACCGTGCACAAATTCCCACACTCAACATGATATCCGGTCTAGATGCACAAAGGTAAAGCAAGGATCCAATCATGGAGCGATATACCTTTTGATCCACCGCTTTACCATTGGGATCAATGTCAAGTTGGCACTTGGTGGGCATTGGAGTGGAAGCCGGCTTGACATCACTTAGCTTGAATCTCTTTATAATGTATTGAGTGTATTTGGCTTGGTTGATGAAGGTTCCTTCTCTTCCTTGTTTGATTTCGAATCCGAGAAAGAACTTCAACTCTCCCATCATAGACATCTTGAACTTTGAGGTCATGAGAGCGGCAAATTCTTCATTGAAGGCTTTGTTAGGGGAACCAAAAATAATATCATCAACATATAGTTGGCACACAAACAACTCCCCTTTGACCTTCTTAGTAAAAAGAGTGGGGTCGATTTTCCC
Organism: Triticum aestivum; assembly: GCF_018294505.1. Lineage (NCBI taxonomy): Eukaryota > Viridiplantae > Streptophyta > Magnoliopsida > Poales > Poaceae > Triticum > Triticum aestivum. Next base: position 56,783,057 of record NC_057802.1, on the reverse strand, counting down.
GATTTCGAATCCACGATCTTGTAACAACTCCGTAAGATGCTCATACCACACACGTGGGGCTTGTTTAAGACCATAGAGCGCCTTGTGGAGTTGATACACATGATCGGGGAAATAGGGATCTTCGAACCCGGGGGGTTGTTTGACATAGACCAACTCATTTATGGGACCATTAAGAAAAGCACTCTTCACATCCATTTGTTGCAACGTGAAATTATGATGAGAAGCATAAGCAATCAACAAACGAATAGATTCAAGGCCAGTGACGGGGGCAAAGGTTTCACCGTAGTCGATACCCTCGACTTGGGAGTAGCCTTGTGCCACCAAACGAGCCTTGTTGCGAACAATGATTCCATGAGCGTCTTGCTTGTTCTTGAATATCCACTTGGTTCCAATGACATTATGATTCCCGGTTGGCCTTGGCACTAATTTCCACACTTGGTTATGTTCGAAGTTGTTGAGTTCTTCATGCATGGCATTGAGCCAATCTGGGTCCTCGAGCGCTTCATAAACCTTTTGGGGTTCGACACAAGAAACAAACGCATGATGTTCACAATAGTTTGCTAATTGTCTACGAGTGCTTACCCCCTTTCTTAGGCTTCCAACCACATTCTCCATGAGATGACCTTTGGTGGTGAGCTTGGAAGCGATCTTAGCGGCACGACGCTCCAATTCCTCCTCGGAAGTGAAGTGAGGAGGGGTTACTTGATCATCTTGAGTGTCGTCTTGAGCTTGTTCTTGATCTTGAACTTGCTCGAGGGGAGGAACTTGACCTTGGGCATCATTTGGTGGATCACCACCATCTTGAGGTTGATCTTGCCCTTGATCTTGTTCATGTGGATGAGGGCCTTCACTTTGTTCTTCGGAAGCGTGTGGGTCTTGGGTTGGTGATGGCTCCACTTGAGTGGAGCATTGTCCTTCTCCTTCGGCCACAAGGGGTTCCTCAATGGGTAGGATATATCCAACAAACATTCTTCTTATGGCTTGGGGAGGAATTTCATCACCTACATCACAAGTACCACTTTGCTCCACTTGGGAGCCGTTATTCTCATCAAACTCCACGTTACACGTCTCCTCAATAAGTCCCGTGGACTTATTGAGAACACGGTAAGCATGGGAGTTTGTAGCATAACTAACAAATATGCCCTCATGAGCTCTAGTCTCAAATTTAGACAGACGGACACCTTTCTTGAGAATGAAACACTTACACCCGAACACCCGAAAGTACTTGAGGTTGGGCTTGTTACTGGTGAGTATCTCATATGGAGTCTTGTTCAAGCCTTTGCGGAGATAGAGCCGATTTGAAGCATGACACGCGGTGTTGATGGCTTCGGCCCAAAAGTTGTATGGAGACTTGAACTCCGCCATCATGGTCCTTGCCGCATCCATCAACGTCCGGTTCTTCCTCTCCGCAACACCATTTTGTTGAGGGGTGTAAGGTGCGGAATATTGATGCTTGATCCCCTCATCACTAAGAAACTCATCCAAGGTGTAGTTCTTGAACTCGGTGCCGTTGTCACTTCTTATAGTCAAGATCTTTGCATTGTGTTGACGTTGGGCTTCATTTGCAAAGTCAATGACTGTTTGTTGGGTCTCACTCTTCCTCTTGAAAAAATACACCCAAGTGTATCTAGAATAGTCATCCACAATTACCAAGCAATACTTTCTACCCCCAAGACTATCAAAGGATGGGGGCCCAAAGAGATCCAAATGAAGGAACTCCAAAGGCCTCTTCGAGTAAATGAGAGTCGTGGGAGGGTGAGCCTTCTCATGAAGCTTTCCTTCGACACAAGCACTGCAAGCACGATCTTTAGCAAAACTAGCGTTCGTTAGTCCACGGACATGGTCCCCCTTGAGAAGACTTTGCAAAGATCTCATATTGACATGGGCTAAACGGCGATGCCAAAGCCATCCCACGTCAACTTTAGCCATTAGGCATGTCGCGGTCTTAGTGGGTCGCTCCGAAAAGGTAATCACATAGAGACCGTTCTCGACATGCCCAACAAAGGCTACTTTAAGAGTCTTGCTCCACAAGAGGGCCACGGTATCAATATCAAAGAAAGTGGCAAAGCCCATGATAGCAAGTTGACGAGCGGAAAGTAAATTATATGCTCAACTAGCATGACCTTCTCGATCGTGAGATCATGAGAAATGACAACTTTGCCGAGTCCCAATACCTTAGAAGACGAGGTATCACCCCACTCGACATTGGTGGGCATAGATGGAATCTTGTGCACGTCCACCACCAAGTCCTTGCTTCCGGTCATATGATTTGTAGCTCCACTATCGAGCAACCATGATCCCCCACTGGAAGCAAACACCTACAAGAGATCAATGCTTGGTTTTAGGTACCCATTTTGTAATGGGTCCTTTGATGTTAGTAACAAGGGTCTTAGGAACCCAAATGGACCATTCAATATACTCATGAGGAGAACCAACAAATTTGGCATAAACATGCCCATCACTTGCACGACATAACACATAAGAAGGATTAAAATCGCCGGCTTTGTTGGATGGGGTGGAATTGCCCTTCTTGACACCATCACCCTTCGCATGTTCTTCTTCTCCTTGGAAGTACCCTCTCCCTCCTTCACAAAAGTTTGCTTGAGAGGGGGAGGTCGTTTGGTCTTGTCATTCTTCTTCTTGTTCTTGGGCTTGGGTGCGAACCCAATCCCCTCCTTGGCCACAACTTCCTTTTGGTTTCTCAAAAGGTCGTTGAGGTTCTTCTCACCTTGTATGCATGACACAAGGCCTTTCTCAAGTTGCTCCTTCAACTTAGCATTCTCCTCAACAAGATGCACATGCTCACAACAAGAGTTAGTAGCATTTGCATTGTCAATTAACACCATATGAGGAAAGGTGGCTTTCTCCTTAGTTAGCTTTACTTGGAGTTGATCATGAGACTCCTTGAGGCTAGCATGAGCACCCTTCAAGACTTTGTGAGCCTTGTCGAGAATGCCAAACTCCTCTTTAAGTCTAGCAAGATCAACCCCAGATTTCGCCTTCTCGGAGTTTAGCACACGAGACACAACAAGAGCATGATCAAGATCTTCCTTTAACTTAGCATGATCATCGTTGTATGACTCCTCAAGAGCCAAACGAAGACCACGCTCTTCGTCAAGAGCATTGGAAAGATCCGAAATCTCATCGGCATAGTCACGACTATGCCCCTCCATCTTAGAGATGGTATCTTCGTGAGCCTCGATCATGTCATTGGCTTCACCAAGTTGTTCCAAGAGAGCAACGAAGTGCTTCTTGGATTTACCCTTGAGTTTACTCATAAAGATCTCAAACTCATTTTCCTCCACATTTGTCCCCTCATGTTCATCAATGCTATCCGTCGAAGAAGGATGATTAATGATGGTAGTTTTGATGTTGGAAGTTACCTTATTGGTGGCTTTAGCCATGAGGCACTTGGCGGTGATGTTCTCATTGGGTGAGTCGAAGAGAGACACCCGTGGAGTCTTCGCAATGGCAACGGAGGCCATGGCAACCGACTCACCATCTTCATCATCGTCATCATCCTCATTGTACTCTTCTTGTACCACCAACGCCTTGGGAGGAGTCTTCTTGGTGAAGTTGCTCTTGTTGGGGAACGACTTGGCCTTGTCTTTTCTAATGAGCTTGCCACCATTGTCTTCCCTCTTCTCGTAAGGGCACTCCGCAACAAAGTGGCTCACATTGCCACAATTGAAGCAAGTCCTCACCCGTTGCTTTCCCTTTGCGCCACTTGAATTGCTCTTGTTGAAGTTTGGCCTTGTGTTCTTCTTGCTCCAAAATTGCCTTGAAGCAAGAGCCATGTGTTCATGATATGCATACTTCGTATCTTCGAGGTTGCCCTCTTCTTCTTCCTCTTCATCCTCTTCCTCCATACTAACCTTGGCCTTTAGAGCAAGGTTGGGCTTCTTTATTCTTTGAGAACGAAGAACCGCATTGTCGGCGGTCTTGTCCAAGATGCTCATAGCAACAAATTCATCCAACACTTCACTTGATGACAAGGTGTGGAAGTCCGGCCTTTGACGAATTACGAGGACATGGCTTTGTGGTAGGGCATCATTGCCTTGAGGAATTTGCGCTTGATCCAATTGTCATCCGTGTCTTTACTTCCATGATCTCGGAGAGAGACCGCGAGTTTGGTTACTCTCCGAAAAAGCTCGCGAGGTTCTTCATCTTCTCTCATTGCAAACTCGTCGGCTTCATCTTGCACCACTTCATAGTTGGAGCGTTGAATGCTTGCGCTTCCGCGATAGAGGGAAACAACTTGGAGCCAAGCATCTTTGGCCACAGTGTAAGGCCGGAGATGAGGAAGATCTTCGGGTGGGATTGCTTCTTGGATGATGAAGAGAGCATTCTCATTGAATTGATCATCCACAACTTCTCTAGGAGTGAAGTTACTTCGGTCATGCGGATAAAAACCCTCTTCAATGATTCTCCAACGGTTAGTGTTCACATTATTTAAATGACGCTAGAAACGATAGACCCAAGAATCAAAATCTACATTCCTCTCAATCTTAGGGGCCAGGCCGGCATGATTCAAATGAGTGGACGGGAGCGGTCCACCATAGACAGGTGGAGGTTCCACATGGGCAAAGATGCCGGTCCCATTTTTATCACTAGAAAAAGGAGCTTTCTCGCTAGAAGCTTCCCCCTTGTCGGAGGTAGCATCCGTCACCTTGTTAGCGGGATCACCCACTTTCAACGGTGCGGTGGTAAGTTTAAGCCCTTCTAAGAATTTATTCAACATGCTTTCGACCTTGGTCTTCATGGAGGTTTTCAATGTGTCCAACGCCACATTGAATTCCTCATGAGAGACCGCGGTTCCCCCATCTCCCGTAGACGAGACTGGATTCTCACCGGAGTGCTCCTCCACACCGTCTACGACGTCAACCATACTCTTTGGATGGTAAAGTCCTTAATAAAGAGACGAGGCTCTGATACCAATTGAAAGGATCGATATAGTTGACTAGAGGGGGGGTGAATAGGCAACTAACAATTTTTAGGTTTTCTTTACCAAATTAAACTTTGCATCAAAATAGGTTGTCTAGATATGCAACTAAGTGAGCAACCTATATGATGCAATGACAACAAGCACACAAGCAAATAAGCGATATAACACGAGTAAACTTGCGAAAGTAAAGGAACGAGATAACCAAGAGTGGAGCCGGTGAAGACGAGGATGTGTTACCGAAGTTCCTTCCTTTTGAGGGGAAGTATGTCTCCGTTGGAGCGGTGTGGAGGCACAATGCTCCCCAAGAAGCCACTAGGGCCACCGTATTCTCCTCACGCCCTCACACAATGCGAGATCCGTGATTCCACTATTGGTGCCCTTGAAGGCGGCGACCGGACCTTTACAAACAAGGTTGGGGCAATCTCCACAACTTAATTGGAGGCTCCCAACGACACCACAAAGCTTCACCACAATGGACTATGGCTCCGCGGTGACCTCAACCGTCTAGGGTGCTCAAACACCCGAGAGTAACAAGATCCGCTAGGGATAAGTGGGGGGAATCAAATTTCTCTTGGTGGAAGTGTAGATCGTGGCCTTCTCAACCAATCCCGAGCAAATCAACAACTTTGATTGGCTAGGGAGAGAGATCGGGCGAAAATGGAGCTTGGAGCAACAATGGAGCTTTTGGGGGAAGAGGTTAGTCAACTTTGGGGAAGAAGACCCCCTTATATAGTGGGGGCAACCAACCAACTGTTACCCCCACTTTTGCCCCGCAGAGAGCGGTACTGCCGCTGGGCCAGCGGTACTACCGCTTGCCACTATAGGCGGTACTACCGCTCCTCCTCGCGGTACTGCCGCTTGGCCCAGAGCGGTACTACCGCGGTGGGAGGGCGGTACTACCGCATACGAGCGGTACTACGGCCCCCCACTGCCGCGGCCAGTACCGTAAAACCCGGCACGAAAAAAGAGCCCTCGAATCGAGGCGGTACTAGCACGAGAACACCGCGGTACTACGGCTGGGGGCTACCAGCGGTACTACCGCTCCCAGAGCGGTACTACCGCTTCCAGAGCGGTACTACCGCTTGTAGCACCCAAGCGGTACTACCGCTCCGTCCCGCGGTACTACCGCTGGGACCTGAGAGAGCACACAGTTGGGGGCTAACAGCGGTACTACTGCTCTGGAGCGGTAATACCGCTCCAGAGCGGTATACCGCTTGTAGCACCCAAGCGGTGCTACCGCTCCGGCCCGCGGTACTACCGCTGGGACCACAGAGAGCACACTGAGAAGAGAAACGAGCCCATCATCAAAACGGAAAGGCTCGGAGGGAGGGGCAAAGGAAGTGTACGTGATGATTCCGCCCTAGCCTTACCAAAACGGACCCCCTCTTGATAGAACGGTGATCCCTATGGAACTAGTCCACCAAACTAATCGAAAGGACTACACCGTCTTCGTTTCAAGCTCCGAGGGGAGGGAATCGTCTCGTGCCAAAATGATGAATCTCTGAAAAACACTCAATGCACACGATTAGTCCGCAAAAGCATTGTCATCAATCACCAAAACATCTTAGGGATAAATATGCCCTTACAGTAGCCGAGAAAGATGCATGCGACGGAGCGGGGTGCAAGCTTATGAGGCACAGTGGCGGCGATGCTAGGGTAGCAGAGACAACCGAAGATGCGAAGCTCATCATAAGAGGGCGGTGCACCGAAGAGAAGGTCATGAGGTGCAAAGTTCCCGCGAGTGCGACATGGACGGATGTTAATGAGGAGCGAAGCGGTGGCGAGAGCGTCAGGCCAAAAGCGCGGAGGCACATTGGCGTGAAAGAGAAGAGTCCGAACGCAGTCGTTAAGAGTGCGAAGGACACGCTCAGCTCGACCGTTCTGCTGCGAAGTGTACGGGCAGGTGAGACGAAAAGTCGTGCCATGTGTAGTGAGGAGAGTACGAACAGCGAGGTTGTCGAACTCCTTCCCGTTATCTGTCTGGAACGCGAGAATGGGACGACCAAACTGCGTAAGAACATAAGAGTAGAAGGCGGCGAGAATGGATATAACATCCGACTTGCGACGCAACGGGAAGGTCCACACATAATGCGAAAAATCATCAAGTATGACAAGATAATAAAGATAGCCCGTATTACTTGCAACGGGAGAGGTCCAAACATCACTATGAATTAACTCAAACGGGTACGATGCAACATGAGAAGAAGCCCTAAACAGGAGACGAGCATGTTTGCCAAGACGTCATGCATGACACGAGTGATCCTCGTTCTTATTAAACGTGAAAGAAAAACTCCAAAGTATATGACGAAGGGTAGTGGGATTGGGATGACCCAAGCGAGCGTGCCAAAGATCCACTCCAGTGGCGAGAGCGACAGGGGCGGCGGAGGTGGTGGAGGTGGCGGAGTGAACCGGGTAGAGCTCCTCGGGGCTGTCACATCGGTAGAGTACCATCTGGGTGCGAGCGTCCTTACCAGAAAAACCACATCCGTCAAACTCAACGGTAACAGGATTTTCACGTGTAAGAGAACAAACAGAAATAAGATTTTTAATAAGCTCAGGAGAAACTAAGACATTAGACATGGATATTGGAGTAGAATTAGACGGAAAATATGCATGTCCTATGTGAGTAATGGGAAGGGAGGAACCGTCACCGACGGTGATACGAGCGGAAGTGTGGACGGGATAGGAGGTGTGGAGGTTACCGGGATAGGCAGCCATATGTGCGGTAGCTCCAGTGTCCATATACCAGTCGCCGCCGCCGGTGTAGGTGGACGGTGAGGGGGCGGTGTGAAGAGCCGCCAGAAGAGCTGGGTCCCACGGCGCCAGCGGGAGAGGCTGCGGCGGGGCCGTCAGGGGCAGCAGCAGCAGCCCGCCTGGCTGCGGCTGCTGGCCGTAAGAGAGAGGCCCATAGGGCACCGCATAGGGCTGCGGCGCGGCGTAGAACACCTGGTGCGACGGTGGCCGGGCGCCGAGAATACCCGGGGCAGGGGCATGGGGAACCGGCATGGAGTAGGCGTCCACAACGCTGATCCATGGGTTCTGGCCGGCATACCACGGGGCCGGCTGGTAGGCCTGCTGCGGTGGGCGGGGTGCTCCTCCCTGAGCGCCCGCGCCCCCTGCTTGCGGCCGCCGCGACGACCCCCCCATTGGTCGCCCGCGGGGGCGGCGGGAAGGGAGCAGCCGAGGCGGGCGGGAAGCCGGGCGGGAAAGCGGGCGCTGCCGGCTGGGGCGGCGTCGGGCGCGGAGGTGGCGGGGCTTGACCCCCGCGGGTGCCGGCGACGAGGGCGGTGTGGGTCGCCCGAGTCCGTGCCATCCTCATCCGGCGCTCCTCCAGCTTGAGGTACGCCACTACCTTAGCGAAAGTAGGCTCCGGGATGAGGGTGAGGTTGGAGGCAGCGTTACCAAAATCCTCGTTGAGACCGGCGGTGAGGGTGCTGATGAGGAGCTCGTCGCCAACCGTCTCCCCAAGATCGCGGAGCTCATCGGCAAGCTTTTTCAGGCGCATACAAAAATCGTCGATGGATGAGTCAAGCTGCTGGCACCCGTAAAACTCGCCGTGGAGAAGGACCTTGCACTGCAGCTTGTTGTCGGTGAAGAGGCCGTTGAGCTTGGTCCAAACGGCGTAGGCGTCGTTGTCGTCGTCCACCACGGTGTGGAAGAGGTTGGTGGAGATGATGAGGTAGAACCACCGGATGATGGTGGCGTCGAGGATCATCCACTCCTCGTCATGGATGATGAGGGTCGAGTCCACGGTGCCGTCGACGTGGCCATGAAGGAGGGACTCGCGAAACACCAGTGGAAAATACCGCTTCCAAGCGGAGTAGGAGGCGGTGGATTGATCAAGTTTCACCTGGACGCGCTCGTGGATGTTGAGGTCGCGGACGAGAGTGACATCGGGACCGGCGAACGGGTTGGACACGGTGGAGGAGGAGGAACTCATGACTAGGATTAGGGTTGACGACGCGTGGCGCGGCGTGGGGTGGAGGTGGTGCGGCGCGGGAGCAGCGCGGGAGCAGCGCGGGGTAGGGTGGCGAAGGGTGGCGGAGCTGGCAGAAAAGCGATGCGGCGCGGGAGGCTGGAGCGATGCGGCGCTGGCCCGGGATACTGGGAAGATAGCGACACGGGAACGTGCGGCGCAGATGGCAGGATGGTGCGGCGCAGGCGGAATGGAGCGGAAGCGAAGCCGCGACTGCGGTGGAAGGGGGCGACTAGCGGCGGCGGCGCGTAGAAGCGCGGCGGCGGCGGCGGCTTAGGGTTTAGGATCGTGCTGCGATAGATATACCATGTAGAAGGACAAGTTATGGGTTGTGCAATCGCAATGTATTGATCGGTGCATCAGGCACGTATATATAAGTACAGAGGGAGGGCCACATCCTCAACTATACAGAGGAAACAGGAGATGGACCCTATACATAATATATACGTACATAATATACTCAACAGCATGTTTGGTTTCCGCTCAAGATCGCCCCTACCGAATATTTGACTAGTTAAAATTTTAGGCATGGTTTTGCCTATCTATCACTTGACCAACGTTGATGAAAAAAGTGAACCGAGTGGACAAAGAGGCACTGGGTTGACAAAACATCAGAATTTTGGATCATGAAATAGTAAATGACAGGGTAAGCATTGGCCACTATATATCCAAATATACCCTTCTACACGAAGGAGCAGTATGTGCGGTTTTCAGTGGCATGCCGCAAATTACACAGAATTATGGGTGTGAATAAGATGTTGAAAACTCCTCCCAGGCTATCTCACTTCAGGTTGAGCAGAAAAGTTCAACACATACACACACTCCGGTACTCGGCCTATGTAGACCGCTAGCTAGAGAACGACGGCCGACGACGAATCATGCATGCCCAGTCGCCGCAGAGGACTGTGTCCTGTGACGTGCCAACAAAAGTGCATACGTGGCTGTTCGGACTTATCAACTGGAGTCCTTCATGGCCATTGATATCTAGACAGAAAATTGAACCTGTTGGACCACTTTCTCTTCGATTGCACCCGCAGATGGTGATGTATCCCTTGCTTGCGAGTTTAGGCTCAGTTTTACTGATCCTAATTTGCGTGCCAGAAATGAATTGTATGATCCTCACTGTGATATGTGACTGAGTCATTGCGTCTTATAAGTGCCCGGTTAATTCGAGCTCTGTCATCTTTTTACTTATTATTTTTTGTACGACGTACCGGAGGATTGATACTCAGAATTTAATAAATAGAGTTGTGCGCGATGTCTGATGCAGAGCCGGGGCTAAACCCTCAGTTTGAATAGGCAAAAAAAAAAGAAGCAATTCTATCCTTCGCTGTATGAACATATAGTTACAAACTTACAGTGAAGGCCATGTAGTAAAACTGATAGTAAGTGTAATAATTGGAGCATACGTATTGCAAAGAAAAATGGGTGCATATATACAGTATACTTGTAGGCAAAACAGATGTATTTATTGGCCAGAATTATATGGACAACACATAGACTTACTGCGCGCACTTGTGACTAAATTCTGAAAAATGAATATTTGGTCATATTTTATTCAAAATAACTAGCTTAGTTTTTTTGTTGAAAGATCCAACGATATTGGCTTTCTACAGATTGAGGAGACAACATTTTGTACTTTAATACGATAATGAGATATTTTTTTTCTAGAATACGCATGAGTGTGCGTATCATGCATTAAAGAAGGAGATACGATAATAGAAATATATTAATAACAAGGAGATACCAATTATATCCAACCTCTGCACTAACACGATATCAAAAGCCGGTCAAGACATTGAGAATGATTTCGCAAAAAAAAAAGTCATTATTTTTGGGAGGAATGAACACAACGAAATTATTAAGAAAAGGAAAAAAAATTGCATGGCTCACGCATCAACACGCAACAAAACCACCCACGGACCTTGGCAACACAGACATGGAATCTTGAAACCACCTTACAAAGTTGACTCATCCAATGCTACAGTCTCCTCAGTGGACCGACCCATCTCTCTCCTCCCTTCGCTTTCACATTTTTCCTCTCATACTTTTCCCAAAACTGCTGCCATGCAACCGGGTCTTCATGTCATGTGTAGACTTTTATCAGTTTGGTGTTCACCGTGCGTGAGGTAGGTGTCACCGTGTAGCGTTGCCCGGTCGTCGGTGTTGTGCGGATGAGGATGCCCTTAGAGCATCTCCAAATAGCTTGTCTATATGGATGTCTATACTCGTTTTTCACGACGTGAGCCTAAAACAGGCGTCCAACAGCTTGTCTATATGGTCGTCCAAATATACACATCCTCTAAATCGACCTCGACAATGTCCACGCCTGGACAATGTGAAGGCGTCGTCTAAACTCAGCTGCAGTCATGATTTCTTCCTCTCCCCAGCGACGGCCCACCTGTCATGGTCCCTGTATATAGACGTTCTGATGCAAGATTGGACGTGTATATGAAGGAATCTTTTTAGACCATTGTCTATATGAATTTATAGACATCTAAATATACACATGCTATTGGAAATGTTCTTACGTAGAGGATGAAGAAAACTCTAAGCTATACCTACTTGTGCGGTGCATGCCTACCCCGGACCACCTCAGGTTCGGCGGAAAAGTCGAACACATGTACACTCCGGTGCTTGGCATATGCAGACCGCTAGCTAGAGAACGACGGCCTGGATTGACGTGGACGAATCATGCATACCGGCCCAGTCGTTGAAGAGGACTATTCAGACTTATCACCAACAGAAGTGCCAACAGAAAGATGGATGTAGTGTACACATGCTATTCTACTTTCTGGCTTGATAGTCAAAGGCTCTTCCCTCATCTCGGAGTCGGAGGGGGAATTGTAACCACGTGTGTACGTGTTGCCTAGTGGTTGCCGTCTAGATCAGTCTGATTTAGACAATTTCAGAAAGATGTTCAGACTTCAGCGTCGATCGGGAGACGACCTTTCCGTATCTAGGAAGAAAATTGAACCTCTTGGACCTCTTTCTCTTCGATTGCAGCCGTAGATGGTGATGTATCTCTTGCTTGCGACTTAGCAAAATTCCTAAATTTTACGGATTTACCTTACCTCTGAGTAGCGCATCGATCGCGAAAATCATGGGCAGTTGTTTGCCACTGTCGGGCGCACATACAGCAGTAGTACTACTTAGATAGCCACACCAGTAGTTGTTTATCAACAAGCAAATACATTAATCTTTTTCCTTGCCAGAGCTCGAGACATGGCTCCGAAGGAGCACATCTTCCTCCTCCTACGTCCTGCCATCCCACTCCTCGTTCTGCTTCCCCTTGTTGCATCCACAACCAGCAACCACAGTTTCAGTTTCCTATACCATGGCTTCTCTGGTGTCAACCTCACCCTCGACGGCAACGCCATGGTCACGCCGGACGGGCTCCTCGAACTCACCAACGACACCATCAACCTCGGCCACGCCTTCTACCCGACCCCGCTGAGCCTGAGCGGGTCGCCCAACGGCACGGTGCGGTCCTTCTCCCTCAGCTTCGCGTTCGCCATCCTCTCCGTCCACGACGGCATAAGCGCCGACGGCATGGCCTTCTTCGTCGCCCCTACCAAGAACCTCTCCAACACGTGGGCGCAGTACATGGGCCTCCTCAACAGCGGCAACAACGGCAACGCCAGCAACCACATGTTCGCCGTTGAGCTCGACACCACCCAAAACGAGGAGTTCCAGGACATGGACAACAACCACGTTGGCATCGACATCAACAGCCTCAACTCCTTGCAGGCCTACCGCACTGGGTACTACGACGACGGGAGTGGATCCTTCAACAACCTGACCCTTATCAGCGGCAAGGCGATGCAGGTATGGGCTGACTATGATGGGGAGTCCACGCAGATCAACGTGTTCTTGGCTCCTCTCGGATTCGCTAAGCCGGTGAGGCCACTGCTTTCGTCTCCCTATAACCTCTCCACAGTTCTGAGAGAACCATCCTACATCGGCTTCGCAGCCACAACCGGCGCAATTAGCACGATCCACTGCGTTCTAGGCTGGAGCTTCGCCATGAACGGCCCTGCTCCAGCCATCGACACATCCAAGCTCCCAAAGCTACCACGTCTTGGCCCAGAGCCTCGCTCCAAGGTCCTGGAGATCACCCTGCCTATTGCCACGGCCACGTTCGTCCTTGTAGTGGGAACTGTCATCATTCTGTTTCTTCGCAAGAGATTCAGGTACAGGGAGCTGCGGGAAGATTGGGAGGTCGATTTCGGGCCGCACCGCTTCTCCTTCAAGGACCTGTTCCATGCGACGGAAGGGTTCAAGGAAAAGAACCTGCTTGGCGTGGGCGGGTTCGGCAAGGTGTACAAAGGGACCCTCCCAAAGTCCAAACTGAAAATAGCGGTGAAGAGGGTGTCGCACGAGTCGAGGCAAGGGATGAAAGAATTCATCGCGGAGGTTGTCAGTATCGGCCGGCTCAGACACCGCAACCTTGTGCCCCTGCTAGGCTATTGCCGGAGGAAAGGTGAACTTCTTTTGGTTTATGACTACATGTCAAATGGAAGCCTCAATCAGTATCTATACTCTGAAGATGGCAAGCCATCACTGAATTGGGAGGAGAGGTTACATATTATCAAGGGTGTCGCGTTCGGATTGTTTTACCTTCACGAGAAGTGGGAGAAAGTTGTCATACACCGAGACGTCAAGCCGAGCAACGTGCTTCTGGACAGTGAAATGAATGCAAGACTGGGTGACTTTGGTCTCTCAAGGTTGTACGACCATGGCACTGATCCACAAACCACTCATATGGTTGGAACCATGGGATACCTGGCGCCTGAGTTCGTACGCACGGGGAAGGCATCCGCTCTTACAGACGTGTTTGCATTCGGCATATTTCTCCTAGAGGTCACTTCTGGGCAGAGGCCTATCAAGCAGAACCCATTTGGCAACAAGCACACATTGGTCGACTGGGTTATAGAGCGCTGGCACAACGGATCGCTCATGGATACCGTGGATCCGAGACTGCAGGGTCACTACGGCGTTGATGATGCATCTTTGGTACTGAAGCTAGGACTTCTGTGCTCGCACCCTTTTACTAGCGCAAGGCCCACAATGCGGCAAGTCATGCAGTACCTGGAAGGTGATACACCACTCCCGGAGCTAACACCAGCACACTTCAGCTTCACTATGCAGGCCTTGACGCAAAACAGAGGATTGGAGTCACCAAACTTGCAATATCCTCAGTTATCGACGAGTTTTGCCACTTTTTCCGACCTTTCAGGAGGAAGATAACATATACATATACGGTATTTAGTGTTATCGTGTCTCTTAGATGTTAAAACATCTACTTCCTTCTTTCGCAAAAAAAAAAAGTACTTTCTTGTGCATTTCGTCTGGATAGATACTATATTCTAATGTATTAGAACACTAGCTAGGGAGTATATTAAACATTTACTTCACTTCAGATGTTACTCTGGATGACTATGTTCAGCTTAATTACTCACGGAGTTAATTAATCAATCGTCCGTATGTTCTACACGGTTCCAGTCTGAAACTACTCGGTGTATGTAAGCACCTAGCATGTACTTTCTCTGTTCCTAAATATAAGTCTTTGGAGAGATTCCACTATGGACCACATACGGAGTAAAATAAGTGAATCTACACTCTGAAATGCATCTATATACATCCGTATGTGATCCATAGTGAAATCTCTACAAAGACTTATATTTAGGAACGGAGGGAGTACATGTGAACTCATGAATTTTACACAAAGTTTCTGTTTGTGCTTGTTTGGAATTCCTTTGAGAAACAATGAGAGTTCACTAACTGAATGGATTACATCGGCTTGTAATTTGTCTGTAACATCATGGCCCTTGGGCCAGTTTGAGTAATATATATAGGTGGCAGTGGCGTAGATTGAAAGAAATCTTAGGAGGGCGAAGATACATTTATTAGTCCCTAATGGTATGGATTAAATCACTTATATTTGAAGTGTCGATCTTGTGTACCATAAACTTTGCAATTCTACAAAAGGGTCTGCGTAAGGCCTGCTTCAAATCTGCTCGCCACACATCATCGCTTTGATTAGGCAGATATTGCCAAATATGTTGACACAGTGCTGGATACCGTTCCAAGAATTCAATCCCTCAGAATAAGACTTGAATTGTTTGAGTTTGATGTCATTGTTCTTTATGACTTTGATGTTCAAACTGGAGTAACAAGAGAGGAGGCCGAGCATTCATTAGCTTCACCACATTCACCTCTATTTCTTTTGTATAAAATGAATCAACAGTACAGTAGCATTCCCCTGAACCATGGCTAGCTTCGGTCCTTTATAAACAACAAATTTGCCTAGTGCAAAATCTCTGACCTAACTAGAATTCCCCCCACCCCCACTAATTAATGCAGCGGAAAACTAGGAATGGAACTGGATAAAATTACCGACTGGGGAGGGCGAGTAGACTGCTCTTGCTGCTCACTGGCTCACCGCGCCCAGCGCCGGCGTCGCCGTGATGCTGAGCGCGGCCGCGACGAGGCGTTGAGGCCTCTGGCCATCTGACGGGCTGGAGAACGGACGCCCGCGGCGGGTTTGCCGCTGTCCGGTACGCCCGAACGCGTCTGCCCCGGCCCCAGCCGGTCCCCGTTCGCCAACGCAAGTCCGCGCGAGAGGCGAAACGAGAAAAACAGAGCCTGTTTTTTAGATGCAGAGAAGAAGAGAGCTTGTCGCTGCTGGCTGCCTGGATGATGAAACCCTATTCGGCGCCTACCCGTTACAAACCGGCCGGACCATAAACATTGAACCGTTTCTTGTTTTGTGTGTAGCTTCTGGTGGTTTTTTCTCTGTTCTTTTCTTTTTCGATTTATTTTTTATTTCATTTTTCATTTTAAATTTTCACAAATTTCTGTTTCAAGATTTGTCAACTTTTTTAAAAATTCATGAACTTTCCAAAATCGTGAACATTTTTCAAATTCGTGTCTTTTGGAAATCCATGATCCTTTTTCAAATCCGTGAACTATTTTAAAATTTAGGGATTTTTTCAAATTCGTGAAACTTTTTAAATACACGAAATTTTTGCAACTTCGTGAACATTTTTTTTAATTCATGAACTTTTTTCAAAATCTAGGATTTTTTCCCGAAAGTCTACGGTCGGTGGTCAACCGTTGACTGAGTGAGCGAAGAAGGGTGGCAGCGAGCGAGCACGTTAGCATGCCGCGTTGACGGGCCAGCCCATGCTCGATAGGCTTAATTCGCTCTGTAACAGATGAAGCGCTGAGTTTTTTTTCGCGAATACGCAAAGGTTGCGTATCATTTCATTGATAGAAGAAGATAAGAGTGAATACAGGTGATGGTACAACACATGAAACAAACGCGACAGGCGTGAACATGGTGCCCGGAGCAGAGTGACATGGGATGCTCGGCCTAGAGAGAAAAAACAACATAGCGAAAACTCGCCTCCTCGGAAGCAACCCAAACCAAAACAACATGAAACATCTCAAAATCCACCGCCGAGGGCGCCGCGAGCAAACAAGACAGCGCCTTCACGAAGGAGAACGACACCGAGACGCCGTCGCCGCCCGATCCGGATAGCCGGATCTAGGGTTTCCCCTGATGCTCGAAGAAGGGCACATACGCTGGCCATAGCAGCGCCTCCAAGAAGGGTACGACACCCGCGGGTGTCGCCGCTGCTTGCGTCGAAGGGTCGAGCAAGGATTTCTCCTGGCCAGAGTCTGAGCAATCCCAAGCCGTCGGAGCAAGATTCGGAGAAGAGGAAGCTAAGTCGTCGGTCGGAACCACCACCGCGGGAAAGGGAGCCACACCCGCTGCCAAATGAAGCACCGGACGCGCGAGCTACGGATCACGCGGAAGGAGGTGGGCGAGGTTAGGCGGCTGGGCGAAAATGGGAGGAGGCGTAGGGGAAGCGGAGGTGGCCGAGGACCCGGACAAGCCAGGATCTGGAGAGGAGCGCAGATCCGAGCCGTCCGGACTGGAGCCGCAAAGACACCAACCAGCCAAGGAGCCGGAAAAGAGGCGCAGCTCCAGGAGCAAGCCAGAGCCAGAGCCGCGCCGGGTGGATGCCGGCCAACCGAGAACACCTGCAGGGGATGGTGCCGAGCCGCCAAAAAGCCGGCGAATTGGAGGAGCTGAGTAGGAGCTCTCGCCTGGCTGACGCTATTACGGGGTACTAAAAGTACTAAAAAAAGTTCCAATTTTGCTTGGGGGCGGCGGCCGAGGCACTCTGCTACCCACAGGGATTCCTCCAAAATAATCTTCACTGAATTAAAGTTCAAGACTAGTGATGAAGTTCAAATTGTCCGAGCCCCTTTAACTTGACTTAGCTATCCAATGTTGTTGTGGTTGTATTCACTCACCCTGTGCATTTCAAAAGCGAACCGAAAAACCATATCAAAAAACAACCGAACCGAATCAATTTTACGGTTTTTATGGTTTATGGTTTCGGTATGGTATGAACTTTTCATACCGTTTTGAATTTTGGTTTTTATGGTATATATTGAAAAACCGAATGGTTTCTCCAATAGACCAAAGTAAAAATATATTTATATATCTTAGGGCGAACAACCATACAAGTACTGATTTTTTGTACATAAGCTTGATTTCCTGTTAAGCACATCCATTTTTCTTGTAAGGTAGTCATACTTCTCTTCAAAAGAATGCTAAGCACGTCCATAACAATCGAATCGATGCATGCATATACACTCGCATATAGTTATATACTTTTTGTATAAAAAGATACGCAACATTTGCTCCTGGGTGAACAGTAGCACGAAAAAAATATTAAATGTTTTGAAAAATTCTAAAATTATTTATAGATGATTGTATTAGTGTCGCAAACATGCATGACAATTTTCATGCGAAACGGTGGTGTTTCGCAGCCAAAAAAAGCAAATTTGGGGTGGCATTTTGGGGTAACTTTTGGTGTTCAAATTTTTTTGTACAAGCCAAAATGTTTAATCTTTTTGCCTCAAAATTTGCAGGTAGCATTTGGATGTGACTAAGTACACAAAAAAAATTTGTCTTGATTTTTTTTTCATTTCAATATTTTTTTGGCCCCGTTAGCCAAATTGGCTTTCCGGCAAGGGCTATTTTTGTACTCTTTTCCTTCCGCGGTTAATTTAATGCGGCAGCATAAGATTGACAAAGAATTGCAGTCCACTTACTGGATAGTTAGCTGATAAGTAAACATGTGACATGTAAGTATAATTTTGGTGAAATGTAATTTTCTCTCTGTATTTTTTGGCTCTCCATGCCTAGGATTCATATAATTTCAATGTCGTAGAGCGTTTGAAATTTAGATAGATTGAAGACCAAAATATAATTAGTTCGATGTCCATTAGGTTTGGCTCCTTTGTTACTCAAGTTATGGAGTGCTTACCTCGCAAAAAAAAGTTATGGAGTGCTTACAACACTAATTTTTTTTTTGATAAAAGAGAGCTCCCCTCTCCGGTTTCCATTAATAGAAATCACCAAGTCTTACAGCGGAGAAAAGGAAAAAAGCATAAACTACCATAGCTATCTCCCCGGTAGGCACTGGCTACTAAGGAGGAGGGGGAGCCATCCCTCCCCTTCCCACAATCCTCAGTGCAGAACCCCCTAGGAGAGATCTAAGGTCTGGGCTCAAAATCCGGTCCCAGCACCAGCATTACAAGGTTTGAAAGGCAGAATAGCATCTAAAAGACGAAAACGATTACAACTGGTTCTTCATCACATAGGAACTGAAAAGCTCCCACAAGGAGAGCTCAAAAGAAGGAAGGGAGAGCAGAACAGAAAAGTCTTTTAGCTTCTTCAAGCGTCCACCACAGCAACAGAGACCTGAGAAGACTTGAAGTTTTCTGGTCATCCCATGATTCTTCTAGTCTCCAGGCGCCACCCATGAACTACTTTGAACACTTCTTCAACCACTTCACCGATCTGCTTCACTTCTGCCTCCATCATCTTATTTCTTACGGGGTTTTTCTGCAAAATGTTCCAATCATGTAAGTTTTTGAGCAACAAATTCACAGGTACACAGGGATCATTTACCCTGTTGTTATAAAAAACAATACTATTTCTCAATTTCCAAATAGTCCAACAAATAGCCCAAATTCCTATCAAAACTAAGCCCCTTTCTTCTTTTCCAAAAGTTTTCGCCCAATTCCTCATCACCAGATCTAAATCATCTAGTATATCAGTTAAAATGAAAGCACATTCTAAATTATTCCACAAAAGCCTAGCTACTGAGCAAGATAAAAACAAATGATTTATACTTTCTCCTCGCCTGCAGAATGGGCATTTCTCATCACCTTTCCATCCCCTTCGCAGCAAGTTATCCTTAGTGAGGATGCTGTTTCTAAGAACCAGCCACATGAAAACCTTAACTCTAGGCGGCATTTTAATTTTCCACATATATAAATGTGGGTATTTGATACCATTCTCTATTAAATGTCTGTAAAAGGATTTTACAGTGTAGACCCCTTTTTTGTCAGTGTCCACTTCACCTTATCTTTTTCATCCCTCAGCACTACCAAGCTACATGCCTCTTTTATATGATCCCACAATTCTCTTGAGTCTCCTGTCAGAGTCCTTCTAAAATGCATGTTATCAATTCCCCCCTCAACAATATCCTTAACTGTTTTCTTTTTATCAAAACAGATATTATACAATCTAGGGAAGTTCTTGCATAGAGGTGCAGATCCAATGCACCAGACTAGTCTTCCCAGAATCTAGTATTACCTTCATCTCCTATAATAAATTTACATAGGGAGGTAAAATGATCTCTATGTTTCAATAACTCCCTCCAAAATTGTGAGTCTCCTTGTTTAGCAGATATATTGCCAGTAGCCTTATTCCCCTGGTATTTTTTCAAAATATTTTCCTGCCACAGCCCTTTTGTGTTGTAAATTTTCCACCACCATTTACTCAATAGAGCTTTATTCATATGTGCTAAATTTTGGATTCCCAATCCACCCATGTCTTTAGGTCTACATACATCAGACCATTTAACAAGATGATACTTTTTCTTTTTATCATCTTCCTTCCATAGCAGTCTAGCTCTAAAGAAATCCATACGTTTTTCCACCCCAATAGGTAACCCATAAAAGGACATCGTAAATATATGGGATGCCTGTCAGAGAAGATTGTATTAGTGTGACCCTCCCAGCACTGGCAAGTAGCCTCCCTTGCCAGGTTTCACATTTTTTCTCCATTTTACTCTCTGGAGGTTTCCAATGCTTATTGCCAATTCTGTTTTTATCAACTGGTAGTCCTAAATACTTCATAGGAATAGCACCTATGGGACAGGTGAATATCTTAGCATATTCATCCTTTTTATCCTTGGCCTCCCCAAAAAGGAAGAGCTCACTTTTGTGAAAATTAATTTTCAAGCCAGACATTTGCTCAAAAAGGCACAATATACATTTGAGATTATGGGCACTATTTATGTCATCTTGTAAAATAAAGATGGTATCATCTGCATACTGCAGCATGTTAATCCTATCGGCGGAATATTCCTCTAATACCCCCTTGACTAGCAATTTTTCCTGGCATTATCCAGCATGATAGCCAAAGCATCAGCTGCCAGGTCAAAATTAAGAGGTGACAGGGAATCCCCCTACCTCAGCCCTTTATGAGTAAGGAAATATTCCCTAGATTTTCATTGACTTTCACACAAACTTTCCCTCCTCTGATGGTTTCCATCACCCAATCTATCCATTTATCTGGAAATCCTTTTATCTTGAGCATTTGAAACAGAAAAGACCACTTAATCTTGTCATATGCTTTTTCAAAGTCTATTTTTAAAAGCAAGGCACTTTGTTTCTTCTTTTTTATGTTATTTAAGGCTTCATGCAAAATCAAAACCCCCTCCATAATATACCTGCCCTTAATAAAAGCAGTCTGCACAGGGGAAATAACATCAGGCGCAACCAAATTCAATCTGTTCATCAAAACTTTTGTAATAATTTTGAAACAGACATTCAGCAAGTAGATAGGCCTAAAATTTTGTATCTTATTAGCATCTTTACTTTTTGGGACAAAAGTAATAATCCTATAATTCAACCTACTAATATCAATTTTCCTGTTAGCAAAATCATCCAGCAAAGATTTGAGATCATGTTTAACCAGCTCCCAATAATTTTGTTAAAATTCAGCTGTAAATCCATCAGGGCCAGGTGACTTGTTATGGGCCATTTTAAAGACCACATTTTTAATTTCTTCCAAGGAAAATTCATTGATCAGTATGTCTCTATATTGATCTTGAATCATTTTTAGATTATCAATATTCAGAGAAATTGTAGAGTCATCAGGGTGGCCAAACAAAACTTGTTATATACTCTAATAATTCTTTGTCTCCCTCAATCTCCCCCTCATCTTACTCGAGTCTATTGATTATGTTTCTTCTAAGTCTCCCATTTGCTTTGGCATGGAAATGTTTTGTATTACTGTCCCCTTCCAAGATTTCATCAACCTTAGCTCTTTGTTTCCATTTAGCTTCTTCCTGTTGCAGAAGCCTATCAAGCTGTGCTCTGAGTTCCATTTGCTCTTTTCTATCAGCAGTAGTAAGCCCATTTTGTTCACAGTGTTTATCAATTATATCCAGCTTAAGTAAAATGTCTCTTTTCAACTCTATGTACCAAGGGTTCATATTTCTGTTCCACCCTTTCAGTTTAGGCCTCGGTACTCTAAATTTACATAATAATCTGTCCACACTGTCTCCAGTAATACTGGTGTCATTCCAAACATCATGGACAATCTTATCAATCCCTTCTCTCATGAACAAAGAGTTTTCAAATCTGAAAATGGGATCAGATTTTTGAATGTCACCAGAGTCCAAGAGAAGTGGGGTGTGATCAGATTTTTCTCTGGTTAAAGCTGTAATTTGGGTCAAGGGGTATACCTCCTCCCATTCTGTGTTACGGAGAATTTCTATCCAACTTTTCAAAGGTAGGACAGTTAAATTATTCCCCCGTGTAAATTTTCTACCATTCATATCAAGCTCTCTAACTCCAGCTTGTTCCAGAATAGCATTAAACAGTTAACTCCAATGACCAGGAGTGCCTGGTTTATTTTTCTCACTGGCTTTTCTAATAATGTTGAAATCACCCCCAATCAAAATGGGGTTGACACTGTTTTGGAAAACTCTAGAAAGCTCAGCCAAAAATTTAGCTTTCCTCTCTGGCTGGGCATCTCCATAGATCACCACTAAGTCCCAAATGAACCTAGTTTTTAGATCCTGCACTGTCATTTTAATATGATAATCTCCTTCATCTTGTGAGATCACATCTAGAGTAGTATAATTAACCCCTAATAGAAGTCCACCAGATTTCCCCCTAGCTGGAGTGAAATGCCAATGGAAGTCTCTACCAGCACAAATTTGCTGTAGATCATTTCTAGAAAATTGTTGTCTCATAGTCTCTTGTAGTCCCAGAAAGTCCACTTTCATATCCATAATCATTTCTCTAAGGAACCTTCTTTTAATGTCTCCCCCAAAACCTCTCATATTCCAGAAAATACCTCTCATTTCTTTTTTCTCTTTTTCTTAGCAGAGGATTCTAGGAATTTTACAGCAGAGGCAGTTTTAACCCCAGAACCTTTGGTGGTTTTATTTTTCTTCCTCCCCTTTTTTGATGAGAAAAGCTCTCTAACTATTTCCCAATCATCATCTCCTTTTCTATCTTCATCATCCTCCCCCTGATCTAATAGATCTTCTAGGGTATGTTCCCCAGTATCAATAATCTCATTCTCCTCAGACAGAATAACCTGTTTCTAATTTTTATTGAAATCAGACAACCATAAGTCAATTCTATCTTGTTCCACATTTTTTATCAATTCTAAATTGTGTTTAATCATATCAGGGTTATTTTCTAATTTGACTCCTACCCCCTAAGCAACTCTTTGAAAAAAACTGTCAGAATTTTGAAAACTTTCAAAACAAGGCAACTCACCATAATTGTCTTTTTTTGCTGCCCTCTCCTTGGCCAGCTCTGTAATATTGCGGTCTTCTTTTCCTTTTAGTCTAATGCATCTTCTCAGCTCCTCTTCTTCATCTTTAAGATCAGTATCTCCCTTCCCAGCTTTTTTGATCTTGGTCTCAAAGGAATCTGTCTCCAGACTAGCTGTGTAATCCACTGGCTCCACATATCCCAGCCCAATGGCTTGTTCCATCAGTTCTTGTTCTGTCATATCTCCTCCCTCCTCCTGTTTGTCCTCAATCACCATATCTTCATCGATAGCTTACTCTTCTTCTCCCTCAGCAGTGTTTTTTTCTCTAGACTGAGACCCTTTCACTTCCTCACACCCTTTCAAATTAATCTGAAGTAGTTCATGTTGTCTCCTGATCTCCTTCTCAAGGGTTTTCCTTACAATCTCCATTTCTTTCCTCCTTTTTTCTTCCAGCATTAGTTGTGCAGTCTGTCTAGCAGCGAGTTCTTCTGCTTTTTGCAACCTAAGCATCAAGTTTTCCTCTCTCTCCTGCAGCTCTGCTACTGCATCTGTCTCTTTTACCTCTTTAGAAGCTTCATTGGTTTGGCAAATCTCACTAGGCTTCAGAACCATCTGTTCATACTGTTTCAGACCCAAACTCCCCAGGCTCATGTTCTGTTTCCCAGAGTCTGCTTGTTTGCTTTTCTTTTGCATGTCATTCTCTCTTTGGGTCTCAAAGTTTTCTAGATCTAGATAATCAAACATCTTCCTTTTATTCCCCTCAACAAACTTGTACCATCCTTGTTCAGCAACTGAGTTAAACTCAAAGTTTATATCATACAGTAATAAATCTTTGGTGGTTATCTCAGTTCCTGCTGGAATTTTGTGTAGGTATCTCACCCCAACCTTCACCTTGATCTCTTCCTTGGAGTGAATGTGCTCCACATCAACCTCCACTACTGGTCCTAAAGCAGAGCCAATCTCACACACCCCTAAGTAGTGTCTCAAAGTGTCAGGCACTCCCCACATCTTTATCCATACTGAGTGAAGTTTCCCTTTGGCTTTATCATCTGGGCTCCAGAAATCAACCTCAACCATTGCTCCTGTTCCCAGCAAGGTGGATTTTCCATAGTTCCTTAGCTCCACCAATTTAGCTTTGTTAGGGAATCTCATAAAGAAGGTTTTTGGACTCTGGAATTTGGCTCTCCAGGTCCACCCCCATTCAAACATCTTAGCAAACCCATAAGCTACCGTGGTCTCATTCAACTGCCCAGACTGTACAGTGACTAATGCCATGGGGTTTGTATGTTCAACAGCCACAATGTCCTTAGTATTTTGTACCAATAAACACCCCAGACCCCTAGCTCCATATCCCACATACTTAGCTACAGGTTTGGCTTGCTTTAGGACTGTGCATTCATCAGTATTGTGTGATGGTCTCTGACACACCACACAAAACAATTTTGTTTTTGCAGTCACTCTTCAGATGACCATGTTCTTTGCATTTGATATAGAATAATTTCTTATTGTTATTCCCAGGCTCTTTCTTTTTTGGTGCCTCTTCCCCCCCCCCCTCATCTTTTGTTACCCCCTGCATCTTCTGTATCTCCTGCTTTGGCATATTAGAGAGCAAATACTGGTATTGTTGTGCCACTTATTCCTGTGGCATGAAGCCAAACTGCCCCAGTCCCAACCCAACTGGTGTTGGGGAACGTAGTAATTTCAAAAAAATTCCTACGCACACGCAAGAACATGATGATGCATAGCAACGAGAGGGGAGAGTGTTGTCCACGTACCCTCGTAGACCGAAAGCGGAAGTGTTATCACAACGCGGTTGATGTAGTCGTACGTCTTCACGATCCGACCGATCAAGTACCGAACGCACGGCACCTCCGAGTTCAGCACACGTTCAGCTCGATGACGTCCCTCGAACTCCGATCCAGCTAAGTGTTGAGGGAGAGTTTCGTCAGCACGGCGGCGTGGTGACGACGATGATGTTCTACCGACGCAGGGCTTCGCCTAAGCTCCGCAACGATATTATCGAGGTGTAATATGGTGGAGGGGGGCACCGCATACGGCTAAAATATCGTATATCAATTGTGTGTAGAGGTGCCCCCCTGCCCCCGTATATAAAGGAGCAAGGGGGAGGCCGGCTGCCTTGGGCGCGCCAAGGAGAAGGGGGGAGTCCTCCTCCTAGTAGGAGTAGGACTCCCCTTTCCTAGTCCAACTAGGAAGAGAGGGTGGGAAGGAAAGAGAGGGAGAGGGAGAGGGAAAGAGGGGCTGCGCCCCCCTCCCCTAGTCCAATTCAGACTCCTCATGGGAGGGGGCGCGCCACCTCCTGGCTGCTGCCCTCTCTCTCCCCTCAAGGCCCACTAAGGCCCAATACTTCCCCGGGGGGTTCCGGTAACCCCTCCGGCACTCCGGTTTTATCCGAAACTTCTCCGTAACACTTCCGGTGTCCGAATATAGTCGTCCAATATATCAATCTTTATGTCTCGACCATTTCGAGACTCCTCGTCATGTCCGTGATTACATTTGGGACTCCGAACAACCTTCGGTACATCAAAACATATAAACTCATAATATAACTGTCATCGTAACTTTAAGCGTGCGGACCCTACGGGTTCGAGAACTATGTAGACATGACCGAGACACCTCTCCGGTCAATAACCAATAGCGGAACCTGGATGCTCATATTGGTTCCCACATATTCTACGAAGATCTTTATCGGTCAGACCGCATAACAACATATGTTGTTCCCTTTGTCATCGGTATGTTACTTGCCCGAGATTCGATCGTCGGTATGTCGATACCTAGTTCAATCTCGTTACCGGCAAGTCTCTTTACTCGTTCCGTAATACATCATCCCGCAACTAACTCATTAGTCACAATGCTTGCAAGGCTTATAGTGATGTGCATTACTGAGTGGGCCCAGAGATACCTCTCCGACAATCGGAGTGACAAATCCTAATCTCGAAATACGCCAACCCAACAAGTACCTTTGGAGACACCTGTAGAGCACCTTTATAATCACCCATTTACGTTGTGACGTTTGGTAGCACACAAAGTGTTCCTCCGGTAAACGGGAGTTGCATAATCTCATAGTCATAGGAACATGTATAAGTCATGAAGGAAGCAATAGCAACATACTAAACGATCGGGTGCTAAGCTAACGGAATGGGTCAAGTCAATCACGTCATTCTCCTAATGAGGTGATCCCGTTAATCAAATGACAACTCATGTCTATGGCTAGGAAACATAACCATCTTTGATTAACGAGCTAGTCAAGTAGAGGCATACTAGTGACACACTGTTTGTCTATGTATTCACACATGTATTATGTTTCCGATTAATACAATTCTAGCATGAATAATAAACATTTATCATGATATAAGGAAATAAATAATTCTTTATTATTGCCTCTAGGGCATATTTCCTTCAGTCTCCCACTTGCACTAGAGTCAATAATCTAGATTACACAGTAATGATTCTCACACCCATGGAGTCTAGGTGCTGATCATGTTTTGCTCGTGGAAGAGGCTTAGTCAACGGGTCTGCAACATTCAGATCCGTATGTATCTTGCAAATTTCTATGTCTCCCACCTGGACTAAATCCCGGATGGAATTGAAGCGTCTTTTGATGTGCTTGGTTCTCTTGTGAAATCTGGATTCCTTTGCTAAGGCAATTGCACCAGTATTGTCACAAAAGATTTTCATTGGTCCCGATGCACTAGGTATGACACCTAGATCGTATATGAACTCCTTCATCCAGACTCCTTCATTTGCTGCTTCCGAAGCAGCTATGTACTCCGCTTCACACGTAGATCCCGCCACGACACTTTGCTTAGAACTGCACCAACTGACAGCTCCACCGTTCAATGTAAATACGTATCCGGTTTGCGATTTAGAATCGTCCGGATCAGTGTCAAAGCTTGCATCAACGTAACCACTTACGATGAGCTCTTTGTCACCTCCATAAACGAGAAACATATCCTTAGTCCTTTTCAGGTATTTCAGGATGTTCTTGACCGCTGTCTAGTGATCCACTCCTGGATTACTTTGGTACCTCCCTGCTAAACTTATAGGAAGGCACACATCAGGTCTGGTACACAGCATTGCATACATGATAGAGCCTATGGCTGAAGCATAGGGAACATCTTTCATTTTCTCTCTATCTTCTGCAGTGGTCGGGTATTGAGTCTTACTCAATCTCACACCTTGTAGTACAGGCAAGAACCCTTTCTTTGCTTGATCCATTTTGAACTTCTTCAAAACTTTGTCAAGGTATGTGCCTTGTGAAAGTCCAATTAAGCGTCTTGATCTATCTCTATAGATCTTAATGCCTAATATATATGCAGCTTCACCAAGGTCTTTCATTGAAAAACTCTTATTCAAATATCCCTTTATGCTATCCAGAAATTCTATATCATTTCCAATCAGCAATATGTCATCCACATATAATATCAGAAATGCTACTGAGCTCCCACTCACTTTCTTGTAAATACAGGCTTCTCCAAAAGTCTGTATAAAACCAAATGCTTTGATCACACTATCAAAGCGTTTATTCCAACTCCGAGAGGCTTGCACCAGTCCATAAATGGATCGCTGGAGCTTGCACACTTTGTTAGTTCCCTTTGGATCGACAAAACCTTCCGGTTGCATCATATACAACTCTTCTTCCAGAAATCCATTCAGGAATGCAGTTTTGACATCCATTTGCCAAATTTCATAATCATAAAATGCGGCAATTGCTAACATGATTCGGACAGACTTAAGCATCGCTACGGGTGAGAAGGTCTCATCGTAGTCAATCCCTTGAACTTGTCGAAAACCTTTCGCAACAAGTCGAGCTTTATAGACAGTAACATTACCATCAGCATCAGTCTTCTTCTTGAAGATCCATTTATTTTCAATGGCTTGCCGACCATCGGGCAAGTCAACCAAAGTCCATACTTTGTTCTCATACATGGATCCCATCTCGGATTTCATGGCTTCAAGCCATTTTGCGGAATCTGGGCTCACCATCGCTTCTTCATAGTTCGTAGGTTCGTCATGGTCTAGTAACATAACCTCCAGAACAGGATTACCGTACCACTCTGGTGCGGATCTTGATCTAGTTGACCTACGAGGTTCAGTAATAACTTGATCTGAAGTTTCATGATCGTTATCATTAACTTCCCCACTAATTGGTGTAGGCGTCGCAGAAACTGATTTCTATGATGATCTACTTTCCAATAAGGGAGCAGGTACAGTTACCTCATCAAGTTCTACTTTCCTCCCACTCACTTCTTACGAGAGAAACTCCTTCTCTAGAAAGGATCCATTCTTAGCAACGAATGTCTTGCCTTCGGATCTGTGATAGAAGGTGTACCCAACAGTCTCCTTTGCGTATCCTATGAAGACACATTTCTCCGATTTAGGTTCGAGCTTATCAGGTTGAAGTTTCTTCACATAAGCATCGCAACCCCAAACTTTAAGATATGACAACTTTGGTTTCTTGCCAAACCATAGTTCATAAGGTGTCGTTTCAACGGATTTTGATGGTGCCCTATTTAGAGTGAATGCAGCCGTCTCTAAAGCATAACCCCAAAACGATAGCGGTAAATCAGTAAGAGACATCATAGATCGCACCATATCTAGTAAAGTACGATTACGACGTTCGGACACACCATTACACTTTGGTGTTCCGGGTGGCGTGAGTTGTGAAACTATTCCGCATTGTTTCAAATGTAAGCCAAACTCGTAACTTAAATATTCTCCTCCACGATCTGATCGCAGAAACTTTATTTTCTTGTTACGATGATTTTCAACTTCACTCTGAAATTCTTTGAACTTTTCAAATGTTTCAGACTTATGTTTCATTAAGTAGATATACCCATATCTGCTCAAATCATCTGTGAAGGTGAGAAAATAACGATATCCGCCACGAGCCTCAATATTCATCGGACCACATACATCTGTATGTATGATTTCCAATAAATCTGTTGCTCTCTCCATAGTTCCGGAGAACGGTGTTTTAGTCATCTTGCCCATGAGGCACAGTTCGCAAGTACCAAGTGATTCATAATCAAGTGATTCCAAAAGTCCATCAGTATGGAGTTTCTTCATGCGCTTTACACCGATATGACCTAAACGGCAGTGCCACAAATAAGTTGCACTGTCATTATCAACTCTGCATCTTTTGGCTTCAACATTATGAATATGTGTGTCACTACTATCGAGATTCATTAAAAATAGACCACTCTTCAAGGGTGCATGACCATAAAAGATATTATTCATATAAATAGAACAACCATTATTCTCTGATTTAAATGAATAACCGTCTCGCATTAAACAAGATCCAGATATAATGTTCATGCTCAACGCTGGCACCAAATAACAATTATTTAGGTCTAATACTAATCCCGAAGGTAGATGTAGAGGTAGCGTGCCGACCGCGATCACATCGACTTTGGAACCATTTCCCATGCGCATCGTCACCTCGTCCTTAGCCAATCTTCGCTTAATCCGTAGCCCCTGTTTCGAGTTGCAAATATTAGCAACAGAACCAGTATCAAATACCCAGGTGCTACTGCGAGCATTAGTAAGGTACACATCAATAACATGTATATCACATATACCTTTGTTAACCTTGCCATCCTTCTTATCCGCCAAATACTTGGGGCAGTTCCGCTTCCAGTGACCAGTCTGCTTGTAGTAGAAGCACTCAGTTTCAGGCTTAGGTCCAGACTTGGGTTTCTTCTCCTGAACAACAACTTGCTTGCTTTTCTTCTTGAAGTTCCCCTTCTTCTTCCCTTTGCCCTTTTTCTTGAAACTAGTGGTTTTACTGACCATCAACACTTGATGCTCCTTTTTGATTTCTACCTCCGCTGCCTTTAGCATTGCGAAGAGCTCGGGAATTGTCTTATTCATCCCTTGCATGTTATAGTTCATCACGAAGCTCTTGTAGCTTGGTGGCAGTGATTGAAGAATTCTGTCAATGACGCTATCATCCGGAAGATTAACTCCCAGTTGAATCAAGTGATTATTATACCCAGACATTTTGAGTATATGCTCACTGACAGAACTATTCTCTTCCATCTTGCAGCTATAGAACTTATTGGAGACTTCATATCTCTCAATCCGGGCATTTGCTTGAAATATTAACTTCAACTCCTGGAACATCTCATATGCTCCATGACGTTCAAAACGTCGTTGAAGACCCGGTTCTAAGCCGTAAAGCATGGCACACTGAACTATCGAGTAGTCATCAGCTTTGCTCTGCCAGACGTTCATAACTTTTGGCGTTGCTCTTGCAGGAGGCCTGGCACCTAGCGGTGCTTCCAAGACGTAATTCTTCTGTGCAGCAATGAGGATAATCCTCAAGTTACGGACCCAGTCCGTGTAATTGCTACCATCATCTTTCAACTTTGCTTTCTCAAGGAACGCATTAAAATTCAACGGAACAACAGCACAGGCCATTTATCTACAATTAACATAGACAAGCAAGATACTATCAGGTACTAAGTTCATGATAAATTCAAGTTCAATTAATCATATTACTTAAGAACTCCCACTTAGATAGACATCCCTCTAATCATCTAAGTGATTACGTGATCCAAATCAACTAAACCATGTCCGATCATCACGTGAGATGGAGTAGTTTCAATGGTGAACATCACTATGTTGATCATATCTACTATATGATTCACGCTCGACCTTTCGGTCTCCGTGTTCCGAGGCCATATCTGCATATGCTAGGCTCGTCAAGTTTAACTTGAGTATTCCGCGTTTGCAACTGTTTTGCACCCGTTGTATTTGAACGTAGAGCCTATCACACCCGATCATCACGTGGTGTCTCAGCACGAAGAACTTTCGCAACGGTGCATACTTAGGGAGAACACTTTTTATCTTGAAATTTTAGTGAGAGATCATCTTATAATGCTACCGTCAATCAAAGCAAGATAAGATGCATAAAAGATAAACATCACATGCAATCAATATCAGTGATATGATATGGCCATCATCATCTTGTGCTTGTGATCTCCATCTCCGAAGCACCGTCATGATCACCATCGTCACCGGCTCGACACCTTGATCTTCATCTCAGCATCGTTGTCGTCTCGCCAACTATTGCTTCTACGACTATCGCTACCGCTTAGTGATAAAGTAAAACAATTACATGGCGATTGCATTTCATACAATAAAGCGACAACCATATGGCTCCTGCCAGTTGCCGATAACTCGGTTACAAAACATGATCATCTCATACAACAAATTATATCACATCATGTCTTGACCATATCACATCACAACATGCCCTGCAAAAACAAGTTAGACGTCCTCTACTTTGTTGTTGCAAGTTTTACGTGGCTGCTACGGGCTTAGCAAGAACCGTTCTTACCTACGCATCAAAACCACAACGATAGTTTGTCAAGTTGGTGCTGTTTTAACCTTCGAAAGGACCGGGCGTAGCCACACTCGGTTCAACTAAAGTGAGAGAGACAGACACCCGCTGGTCACCTTTAAGCAACGAGTGCTCGCAACGGTGAAACCAGTCTCACGTAAGCGTACGCGTAATATCGGTCCGGGCCGCTTCATCTCACAATACCGCTGAACCAAAGTATGACATGCTGGTAAGCAGTATGACTTATATCGCCCACAACTCACTTGTGTTCTACTCGTGCATAGCATCAACGCATAAAACCAGGCTCTGATACCACTGTTGGGGAACGTAGTAATTTCAAAAAAATTCCTACGCACACGCAAGAACATGATGATGCATAGCAACGAGAGGGGAGAGTGTTGTTCACGTACCCTTGTAGACCGAAAGCGGAAGCGTTATCACAACGCAGTTGATGTAGTCGTACGTCTTCACGATCCGACCGATCAAGTACCGAACGCACGGCGCCTCCGAGTTCAGCACACGTTCAGCTCGATGACGTCCCTCGAACTCCGATCCAGCCGAGTGTTGAGGGAGAGTTTCGTCAGCACGGCGGCGTGGTGACGACGATGATGTTCTACCGACGCAGGGATTCGCCTAAGCTCCGCAACGATATTATCGAGGTGTAATATGGTGGAGGGGGGTACCGCACACGGCTAAAATATCGTATATCAATTGTGTGTAGAGGTGCCCCCCTGCCCCCGTATATAAAGGAGCAAGGGGGAGGCCGGCTGCCTTGGGCGCGCCAAGGAGAAGGGGGGAGTCCTCCTCCTAGTAGGAGTAGGACTCCCCTTTCCTAGTCCAACTAGGAAGAGAGGGTGGGAAGGAAAGAGAGGGAGAGGGAGAGGGGAAGAGGGGCTGCGCCCCCCTCCCCTAGTCCAATTCGGACTCCTCATGGGAGGGGGCGCGCCACCTCCTGGCTGCTGCCCTCTCTCTCCCCTCAAGGCCCACTAAGGCCCAATACTTCCCCGGGGGGTTCCGGTAACCCCTCCGGCACTCCGGTTTTATCCGAAACTTCTCCGGAACACTTCCGGTGTCCGAATATAGTCGTCCAATATATCAATCTTTATGTCTCGACCATTTCGAGACTCCTCGTCATGTCCGTGATCACATCTGGGACTCCGGACAACCTTCGGTACATCAAAACATATAAACTCATAATATAACTGTCATCGTAACTTTAAGCGTGCGGACCCTACGGGTTCGAGAACTATGTAGACATGACCGAGACACCTCTCTGGTCAATAACCAATAGCGGAACCTGGATGCTCATATTGGTTCCTACATATTCTACGAAGATCTTTATCGGTCAGACCGCATAACAACATACGTTGTTCCCTTTGTCATCGGTATGTTACTTGCCCGAGATTCGATCGTCGGTATCTCGATACCTAGTTCAATCTCAGTACCGGCAAGTATCTTTACTCGTTCTGTAATACATCATCCCGCAACTAACTCATTAGTCACAATGCTTGCAAGGCTTATAGTGATGTGCATTACCGAGTGGGCCCAGAGATACCTCTCCGACAATTGGAGTGACAAATCCTAATCTCGAAATACGCCAACCCAACAAGTACCTTTGGAGACACCTGTAGAGCACCTTTATAATCACCCATTTACATTGTGACGTTTGGTAGCACACAAAGTGTTCCTCCGGTAAACGGGAGTTGCATAATCTCATAGTCATAGGAACATGTATAAGTCATGAAGAAAGCAATAGCAACATACTAAACGATCGTGTGCTAAGCTAACGGAATGGGTCAAGTCAATCACGTCATTCTCCTAATGAGGTGATCCCGTTAATCAAATGACAACTCATGTCTATGGCTAGAAAACATAACCATCTTTGGTTAACGAGCTAGTCAAGTTGAGGCATACTAGTGACACACTGTTTGTCTATGTATTCACACATGTATTATGTTTCCGGTTAATACAATTCTAGCATGAATAATAAACATTTATCATGATATAAGGAAATAAATAATACTTTATTATGGCCTCTAGGGCATATTTCCTTCAACTGGCACCAACTGAGGGAAGTTAGGGTTGCTCATCATAGGGAATCCACCTGCCACCTACATCTGCCCTCCTTGCATTCCCATCTGTTGAATGTTAGGATTGGCTACTGCAAAACCACTGCCAGATCCCATCTCTCCATTTTCCAACCTGAGCTCTTTCTTGCTGTCCCCTAACTCTGCCTGAACTGAACATTCCTGTCTTGCCATCAAGATCTCTGCCATTCCCCATCGATGTCCCTTCTCCCCCAGAACCACTGCTGTTCGTCCTAGATCCCCCTCTGTAATTCCCATCTCTGCTTCTCCAATCAAAACTATCCTGATCTCTCACATCTTGCCTATTGCAACGTCTCTCAGAATTGTTAGGCTTGCTGTAGTAATTACCTCTTCCCCCGAAGCATGTTCCTCTCCCAGGCCTTGGCCGCCAATTCTCCTGTCTGTTTGCCATGATCTCTTCTTCCCCCCAGATTGTTCCTCCCTCTTCAGATCTGGTCTCTCTGCTAGCCGCCGCCTTGAATTTTTTAGGGTTTGGGGAAAGGAGGAAATATGGTTCTCGAACGAGAGGTGGGATGCCTTCATTATATATGGCCACTCCCTTAGTTCTCCGTCCTGGGCCCCCAACACTGTCCACCTCATTGGGCCAGATGTCCATAAGGCCAATTTTTTGAAAACTTCTCTGAACCAAATTTGCTCCTCTGTTGTCTCCTCTGTTCCCCTTCTCAGATGTCTGCATTCTGTCTCCCCTTAGAACTTCATCAGCCACTTCCTCAATCATACAATTCTCATTAATTTCCAGCTTAATTGCTTTTTTATTAATCATTTCTACCTCTTCAATTTCCCCAAAACTAATATGATTATTATTTTTAGTTGGATTAAACTCATCCATCTCAATATCGCTTAGATATTCAGGGAATCTGGCATAATCCCAGATTATTGGATTTCTAGGTTTGATTTTGATCAGAGCCATGTCTACCTTACTACAATGATAGTCTCCCCAACTAGGAGAGTCAACATTAGTAAAAATTCCACGACACTCAGTCTGGGTTGTATCATTTCCCCCCTTATCAACATCATCCTCATGTTTCAGAAGCAAACTCTGAACATATTGATTCATTTTCTTTTTCATTCTATGATTAAGTCGCCTAATTCGGCTTTGCATATCAATATCATAGGAATGTCCTCCAGATTTACATACAGGGGGTGTATATGAAGGTGAGAGGCAATAATCATTACCTGAATCAACGTCGTCCTCGTCAGAATCGCTACCTGAATCTTCGCTAGACAACCTCCAGAAGCGGTTGCTGGCTAGAGAAGACTTCAGGCATCGTTTCCGGCGAGGCGTGCCGAGCGGCGCGGAGTCGGGGTTGGGGGAGCTGGGGCAAGTCGAGCTGTGGTGGTTGTTCCACCGGGTCTTCTCGAATCTCAATCGGCGCCATGGCCGAACCTGGAGCGGGAAGGGCCAGAACCCCCTCGCGGGATCTGAGCGCCGATTCCCTCATGGCCGGGGCGAGGCGCGCCATCTCGAAGGAGGTGAACGCCACCCACTTCCTCGCCACGGCCCTGTCCGGCGAGTTTGCCTGATCCATCGCCCACAGCAGCACCTGGAGCGGATGCTTGCGTCCACCCCGCCCGAAGAGCGACCTCTCCTCTGCCGCTGTCAGCCCCTCGAAGATTGCCTCCGCCTCCGCATACATCTCCCTTTTGCTTGTGTACCACGAACCGATCTCCCGTAGGCGAGCACGCAGGCGCGCGTCCCTGCCTGCGAACCTTATCATCTTCTCCTCGTCGATCTCCACCATCGCCGCCGCGGTCGCCAACAAGGAGAGAAGGGAACGAAGCTAGTGGAAGTAGAGGTGGAGGACAAGGGGGAGTCGGGGCAAGCTCACCATAAGTATTGCCCGAATTTAACCCCTCACCGGCCGCGATTCCTCTCCCACCGGCCGCAATTCCTCCCTCGCGGACTCCCGAGGCGTCGCCCCCGCCCGGGTCCTCCTCCTCGATGCGCGCGACATGACAAGGAAACACAGTCGTGGCACCAGGGGCAAACACGAGCCCTCCCCTGGACCGCGTGTCCATCGTGTTTCCCTGCTCGTCGACGAGATCTACCGTCGTTGGGTGCGAGCCAAGCGCGACCACACCGCGGTGGTACCCGAGAGTCGTCGCCGCCCGGAAGTTGGCGGCGAACCACGCCGGCCACCGCCGTGGGGCGAATTCGCCCAGCGCGTCGCCAAGGAGACGTGTCGGGTTCGCCATTGTCGGGATCCCTGCTAATGAAACTCCAAACCGAGCCATTTAGTTGGGGCCTGTTGAGGATATAGACCTGGGAGTCACCCGCCAGGAGGGCCGGGTTACACTAAGGGTCATTGCCAGAAGCCCGGAGCTAAGTTTCAAGATAATGGGCCAGAGATGGGCTGAGACCCGGCGATGGCTTATTGCCCATAGTTATCATCATTGTTATAGTAGACTTGTAGTGTAAGGCAAGTATTGTTTAGAGTCCGAGCCGGACACTCTTATGAGCCGGCCGGGACTCTAAGGGCCGCTGGGTGCCAACCTCCCTATAGAAAGGGACGACCCGGCAGCAGTTTAGGGGCGACAACAATCTGATCGAGAGCCGGGCATAGCTGTTTAGCTCCCTGGTTATCGAAACCCTGATTAATACCACCTCAACTGGACATAGGCTTTTACCTTCACCGTAAGGGGCCGAACCAGTATAAACCCTCATGTTCCTTGTCCCACTTAACCCCTTCAAGCTTCCCAATTGTGATGGCTCCACGACTAAGTCCTAACTCGAGGACATCTGCCGTGACAATTCCACGACAGTTGGCGCCCACCGTGGGGCTGGCGCACGGTGGATTTGAGTTCTTGAAGGGCAGCTTCGAAGGGCTCAAGGGATACGCTATGGGCCGGATGACCAAGAGTCGTCACGGCAAGCTCTACATCGACGATGCGGACTGGGGCCCCGACGCCGGCTCAGTGGAGTACGGGTACCGGGTCCCCTTCGGTGGGATTCATGTCTTCATCGGCAAGATTGGAGAGCCGGGCCCCGAGCCGGATCTCCGCGCCGGTCTCATCGAAACGGCTCAGCGCGCACGACCCGCCTGGGCCCGGCCTGCCTTAAAGCGCGCTTTTGTGGGATGCATCCACGGAAGGCCCTCTGATCCATCTGGGTCTGGGGATGAGGCGGCCGCCGGGTCTGACGGCGAGTCGGCCGCTGATGAGTCAAACTCGTTGTACCAACTTCAAGATGGCAGGCTCATGAGTTATTCCGATGGCAGCAGTATTCCGGACCTTTTTGAGCCGCCAAGTCAGGTTGGAGTTTTTATGGCTGGTGCGCAGCCTGTTCAGAACCCCGCTTCCGGATCGGAAAACCCGGTGCCTTCCCCGGCTCAGGTGCTGATGGATCTCACGGATAATATGACGACCCTGTTAACCGCAACGGTCGACCCGGCGGATCAAGTTCAGCATGATGCGGCGGTGGCACAGCTAAAATTGGATCTGATAAAAGCTAAAGAGGACCTTGCAGCGGAAGGGATCAGACTGGCTGCGGAGCGGGCGGCTCTCGATGCCCGGACTCAGCTGATTCAGGCGCAGTCCTTCCAACTCATGATGGATCAGAACGCGGCCAATGAGGTCATGAGAAGGAGGCATCAAAAGGCTCAATCTCGACTCCCGCCGGTTTACGATCCGCGCAACCTCTTCAACACACCGGGTGCAGGGTCTAGTCACCCGCTGGGGGTCGTAGCACCCGGATCTGGACCCCTTATTCAACCACGAGTGATGGGGCCTCCCTAGGGGCCCCCCGCCCCGCCTCAGTATGTGCCAATACCCCCGGGCCATTATAATAACCCGCTGGAGAACATGGTCGCCGCAACGGCACGGCTGGCGGCTCTGCCCGTTGATGGCGACTCTCCGACGGCTATTGAGACCCGCCGGGTCAGAGAACTCCTCCAGACAGCGCTGGCGCAGCAAGAGGCGTACTCCTACAGCCGGGATAGGATCCATTCAACCCCTCGTCCAGGGCAGAGCCCGAGTTACAGCCGGCACATGGTCTCGGCGACCGGCTCAGGTAATGTCCGACGCCATGACCCGCCCCCTGGTCATGGCCCGGCTCATAATGGAGCCTTCTACGTAGCAGACCAAGCACGCCAGGAGGCGGAGCAGGCGCCTCAAGTGATGGCTTACCAGACCCCCCCCCCCGGCTTATCCGACGATGTCCGTTCATGCGGGTATCCCTACTAGAACCGGGGGTGTCCCGTGTTTGATGCCAGCTATCCGTAATGAACGTCTACCCAAGGACTTCAAAGGACCTAGGAAGGTGCCTAACTATACAGCCGACTTACAGCCGGCAGCCTGGATCGAGAGTTATGAGATGGCTATGGAATTGCTGGAAGTCAGCGAGGCGGCCATGGCCAAATATTTCACCATGATGTTAGATGGAACTGCCCGCACGTGGTTGAAAGGGTTACCGCCAAACTCCATCGGGTCTTGGGCTGAGCTGAAAGCCCGGTTCATTCAAAACTTCAAAGATACCTGCAGGCAATCTATGTCAATCGTGGATCTGACTAACTGTAAGCAGCAGGAGGGTGAATCCACGACCCATTGGGTTCGCCGGGTCAAGGAGATCATACATTCATCGGATAAGATGGATGCCGGCTCTGCAGTCTTAATGTTGGAACAAAACTGTCGCTTTGTGCCCCTAAAGATGAAACTCGGGCGGCTTAAGCGTGACTCTACTGATATGGGTACACTGATGGCAGCTCTTGTCAAGTACGCCGATTCCGATGGTACCAAGGATCCCCCTTCAGATGATGAAAGGGCAGGGAAGGGAAAGAAGAACGGCAACGGCAAGGGTCCTCAGTTTAGCCCGGGGAACCAAGGAGGAGGCAAGCGCAAGGCCGATGGCAGCCTAGAGTTTGTAGCCAACACCAACTCTCAAGGTAATAACCAGCGACGCAAGGGGAGGCCCCCTCCCCGAGGCGGCGGGTCAGGACCTTCTCTGGAACAGCTGTTGAATGAACCTTGTCCGAGACACGGTTCTAGAGAGAAGCCGGCGACTCATCTGTGGAAGGATTGTGCTATCATGAAGGCCTTTACAGGCGCCGGCGGCTTTCATGGCCCGGGCGGCGGGTCAAATTCCGGTCCTCAGAACGGTCAAGGGGGCTTTAATCAACAGTCTGGTCAGGGTCATCAACAGCAACAGGGGGGCTATCAGACCAACCCAAAGCAGCTTAGCGGTGGACAGTATCACGTGTTCACCACTAGTTTGTGCAAACGAGACGAGAAGCTTCACAAGAGGGCTGTTAATGCTGTTGAGCTGGCGGTTCCACGCTACTTACGGTGGTCGGAGCAGCCCATAGTGTGGAGTAGGGAGGATCACCCTCCCCGGGTGGATAACCCGGGCCACCTGGCCTTAGTGGTGGCTCCTCAAGTGGGAGGCTATAAGTTCACAAAGGTACTCATGGATGGAGGCAGCAGCATCAACATCCTCTATTATGAGACTTTCCGTCGTATGGGGCTAGTTGATAAGAACCTCCGCCAGTCAAATACTATCTTCCATGGTGTGGTACCCGGTAAATCGGCTTATCCAGTCGGCAAGATCGAACTGGAAGTGGCCTTCGGTGATGAGAACAACTACAGGGTGGAGAAGTTGACCTTTGAGGTGGTCAAGATAAGAAGTCCTTACCACGCCATATTTGGACGGCCGGCTTACGCCAAGTTCATGGCACGGCCGTGTTATGTGTACTTACAACTCAAGATGCCGGGTCACAACGGGACCATTACGGTTCACGGCAGCCGGAAAGTGGCTCTGGAGTGTGAGGAAGGTGACGCGGCTTATGCAGAGTCTGTTTGTGCCACAGAAGAGTTGAAATTTTATAAAGACAATGTTGACCCAACATATATGACCTCTCTGAAAAAGCCAACCACGGAGAATGAACCAGCAATGAAGTTTAAATCGGCTGATGAGACTAAACTTGTTGATTTTGTTCCAGGTGACTCGTCTCAGCAGTTCAGCATCAGTGCAAATCTGGACCCGAAATAGGAAGGCGCGCTCATCGAGTTCATCCGTGAGAATAGGGACATCTTCGCATGGAAACCTTCTGACATGCCAGGTGTACCTAGAGAACTCGCTGAGCACACTCTCAATGTTGATCCAAAATTTAAGCCGGTCAGACAGTTCCTTCGACGGTTTAACGAAGAGAGGCGGAAGGCTATTGGTGAAGAAGTGGCCCGGCTTTTGGCGGCCGGGTTCATTGTTGAGGTTTTTCACCCAGAGTGGTTGGCTAACCCGGTGCTTGTACTTAAGAAGAACGGCACCTGGCGGATGTGTGTGGACTACACGGACTTGAACAAGGCGTGTCCGGCTGATCCTTTTGCTCTCCCCCGTATTGATCAGATCATTGATGCTACGGCAGGTTGTGCACGCTTAAGTTTCTTGGATGCCTATTCCGGGTATCATCAGATTAAGATGGCAGTTAAGGACCAGGAGAAGACGGCGTTCATCACTCCCTTTGGAGCCTTCTGCTATGTCTCTATGCCCTTTGGGCTCAAGTGTGCGCAGGCGACTTACCAGCGTTGTGTACAGAATTGTCTCCATAAACAGATCGGGCGCAATGTTCACGCTTACGTGGACGATATTGTGGTTAAGTCCATCAAGGAGGAAACCCTGATAGATGACTTAAGGGAAACCTTCGATAATCTCCGGGTCTACAAGATGATGCTTAACCCGGCCAAATGTGTTTTTGGTGTTCCTGCGGGCAAGCTATTGGGCTTCTTGGTTTCTGACAGAGGAATTGAAGCTAACCCGGAGAAGATCAAAGCTATCACTTCTCTAGCTAAGCCGGCATGTATAAATGATGTTCAGCGTTTGGCAGGTCGCATCGCTGCTTTAAGCCGGTTCATAAGCCGCTTGGGTGAGAAGGCTATGCCCTTATATCAGTTGATGAAGAAAACGGATAACTTTGTCTGGAATGATGCAGCTAATACCGCCTTCGAGGATTTGAAAAAGCAACTGGCAGAGCCCCCCGTCCTTGCTGCTCCGGTTGATAAGGAGCCCTTGCTACTGTATGTGGCGGCAAACACACGAGCCGTCAG
Source organism: Triticum aestivum (assembly GCF_018294505.1). NCBI lineage: Eukaryota > Viridiplantae > Streptophyta > Magnoliopsida > Poales > Poaceae > Triticum > Triticum aestivum. The sequence goes on along the minus strand of NC_057802.1, from coordinate 56,742,734 downwards.
TGTGGCTATGGTGGTGGAGCGTAAGGAGACGGGTAAGGAGCATCCGGTTCAGCGGCCGGTTTATTATGTCAGTGAGGTGCTTATTGAGTCCAAGCAGCGATACCCGCACTGGCAGAAGCTTGTATATGGTGTGTTCATGGCGAGCCGGAAACTCAAGCATTATTTTCAGGGTCATCCCATCACTGTGGTCAGTTCTGCCCCTCTTGGGGATATTATCCAGAACCGAGAGGCTACAGGGAGAATTGCTAAGTGGGCTATTGAGCTTGGGCCTCATGGCCTCAAATATGTGCCACGCACGGCTGTTAAGTCTCAGGCTTTGGTGGATTTTATTAATGATTGGACAGAGTCGCAAGTGCCTGAGCAGAAGCCGGTTAACACCTATTGGACTATTCACTTTGATGGGTCCAGGCAGCTGGAGGGCTCGGGGGCTGGTGTTGTATTGGCTTCCCCTAGGGGTGACAAGTTCCAGTATGTGCTACAATTGATGTTTCCTTGCACTAACAATGCGGCTGAATACGAGGCCTTACTCCACGGTCTTCGGGTGGCTAAGGAGATGAGCTTAAGCCGGGTACGGTGCTTTGGGGACTCAGATTTGGTGGTTCAACAAGTATCAGGCACTTGGGATTCTAAGGATCCCCTCATGGCGGCTTATCGCCGCGAGGTTGATGCCATTGCTGGGCACTTTCAGGGATATCAAGTGGAGCACATTGACCGCAGGAAGAATGAGGCGGCTGATGCTTTAAGCCGGCTCGGCTCTCAGCGAAAGCCGGTGCCGCCTAATACTTTCCTGGATGTCCTATATAACCCTTCGGTTAAGTTGCCTACAGAGGAGGACTTGGCTATCCCTGACCCGGAGGCACGACTGGTGGCGGTTCTTCATGTCATACCAGACTGGACAATGCCGTACTTGGTTTATATAACCCGGGGAGAGTTGCCTGAGGATGAAACTTTGGCCAGGCAAATAATCCGGCGGGCCAAGTCAATGATTGTTATCAACGGCGAGTTGCATCATCGCAGTGTTTCGGGGGTATTTCAGCGTTGTATTTCCCCTGAGGAAGGTCAAGAGATCTTGCGCGAGATCCATGAAGGGGATTGCGGCCATCATGCCGGCTCAAAATCCCTTGTGGCCAAGGCATTCCGTCATGGTTTTTATTGGTTGACGGCTCACGCTGATGCGGAGGACTTGGTCAGTAAGTGTGATGGTTGTCAGAGGTTCTCCCGACGGGCTCATGTGCCGGCTCAGGAATTGAGGATGATCCCGATCACTTGGCCCTTTGCGGTCTGGGGGCTTGATATGGTCGGGCCTTTTAAATGGTCCAAGGATAAGAAGACCCACCTCTTGGTGGCAGTGGACAAATTCACGAAGTGGGTGGAAGCTGAGCCAGTTAGCAAGTGTGATGCAGCCACGGCGGTTCAATTTATGAAAAAGGTGATCTTCCGCTTCGGCTTTCCGCACAGCATCATAACAGACAATGGCACTAATCTGTCCAAAGGCGCTATGGAGGAGTTTTGTCAACGAGAGCATATCCGGCTTGATGTTTCTTCAGTGGCTCATCCCCAGTCCAATGGTCAAGCTGAGAGAGCTAACCAGGAGATTCTGAAGGGCATCAAACCCCGGCTTTTGGTCCCTTTGCAACGGACGCCGGGTTGTTGGGTGGAGGAGTTGCCCTCCGTCTTATGGAGCATCAACACTACTCCTAACAGGTCTACTGGCTTCACGCCTTTCTTCATGGTTTATGGGGCAGAAGCGGTCCTCCCTAGCGACATCCGTCACGATTCACCTCGTGTGGCGGCTTATGTTGAGACGGACAATGAACAGGCGCGCCAAGTTGCTCTGGACTTGTTGGATGAACAGCGTGATGTGGCAGCAGCCCGTTCAGCGATTTATCAACAAGACCTGCGCCGTTATCATAGCCGCCGGGTCAAAACCCGGGTCTTCCAGGAAGGCGACCTTGTGCTCCGGCTCATCCAGGATCAAACAGATGCACACAAATTATCCCCACCTTGGGAAGGGCCCTTTGTGGTCAGTAAGAACTTGCACAACGGGTCATATTACCTCATTGATGTTCGGGAGCGTAAAGATTCGCGTAAATCTGAGGAGGAGACCCGTCGGCCGTGGAATATCGCTCAGCTTCGGCCTTATTACACTTGAGCTACCGGCTCTTGTGGTGTACATATTTATCTCAGACATATATATATTATGATAAGCAATAAAGCAGGACCTCTGTCCTTTTTTCTCCTCCAAATATACGTGTCATACTAATTTGAAAGGAGGATCCGGCTTATGATCGCATTTGAGTCTAGCCGTAAGCAGTAAGATCACTTGGGGGCTTCCTGTTCAAACATGGGTCGTATTCGAACCAAAGAGAACATAGCTGTCGATACCCATTTGATTGGCAAAGTGCCGAGCTCATTGGGAGGTTGCCTTTGGTCATATTTGAATCATAGTGTAACCCCTCTGAGAACCGACGTGGATCGTATTCGAATCAGCGTCGTTAAACAATTTTCAGAATCACTTGGGGGCTTCCTGTTCAAACATGGGTCGTATTCGAACCCAAGAGAACATAGCTGTCGGTACCCTCTTGATTGGCATCGCCACACCCATTGGGGGCTATATGATCGTATCCGAATCTTGGCTTAAACCCCTTTCGGGCCGGGTCTCTGGTCGTATTCGAACTGGAAGCCCCTAAGTTCCGATTTATCGCAAAGTCTACTCTGATTATGACAACGTGTGCATGGCCGGGTTTCGCTTGACCGGCTTAATTTTGGAGTTATCTTGTTAATTGAACATCCTGGATGTCATCAAGACAAGTCCATTAGAGTTAAGATACCAACCATGCTACCCGGGTCATTTAATCCGGAGGGTGGTAAGCCGTCTTGAGACTTGTGATTTACCTTTCTATGCAGATGCTTGAAGGTACTTTTTTAAAGGTTGAGAAGCACGAAGGATAATTATGACCCGGAGGAGCATCAAAAGAATGACTTCAAAGGATTTCAGCATTCATTACGTGCACGATGGCACGGCAGAGATAAATTGTTGCACTTATTCTATTACAAAAATCTTTCAAAGTTTCAAGGGTGGAGCGTTGTTTGGTGAGCCGCTAGCCGGTTTATGACGCCTGCTGAGTCGAAGTCCCCGGCTCATCTTCTGCTCCGGCTGATCCCAAGGCTTCGAAGGTCGACGATTTCCAGTTGATGCCGCTGAGAGCTTCGAACTGAGCTTCTTCGTCAATTAACCCGGCCGGGTCAATCTCGGGGGCGTAGGTGTGTTGGCGAGCCGGAGGAATCAGACTAAGAGCTTCATAGCGAGGGGTTGGAATCCTCTGATTCTCCGCGTTGTACCCCGGCTGATACTTGGTTAAGTCGGTGTCGTTCCCGATGATGGTGGCCACCGGGCGTACAGCCTTCACGCATGCCGCGAAATCCTTCTGGTCGAAGGTGGAGCCGTCTTCCTTCAGGCTGGGGTAACCCAGGGCGATGTCTGCCGGGTCTAGCTCCGGCAGGAAGGCTTTGGCCCGGCTCAGCGCGGCAATTGCTCCGGATCTTGCGGAGGCTCGACGTAGCTCTTGGATTCGCTGTGGCAAAACTGCGAGCCGGCGCAGGACTTCAGCCAGATGGGTTGGCACCTCATTGGATAGGGCCACCACAGCTAAGGCGCGCTGTGACCCGGTGTAGAGTTGTTCCACCAGGGTGTACACGGCCTTTAGCTTGGTGACCACGCTCTGGTTGAGGTTGGCACTCCTGGGACCTGTTTAATAAAGGTCAGGTAAGCCGGTGACAAGGGTGAATCGTAACATGTGCAGACTTGATGAAAGCCGGTGAGGCGACTTACCGAAGATAGCAGCCACCATTTGGGAAACCTGGTGCTTTAGACCGGAGAGCTCAGCGGTCTTCTCAGTGAGGGCCTTCTCCGCCTGTTCTGCCCGGGTCACCAGTGCGGCTTTCTCCTCAGCCCAGGCCTTCCGCTCAGCGTCGAATTCAGTCTTCAATTTCTCCTGAGCGGCGATGCTGGAGACAAACTTGGCATTCGCCTTCCGGGTCTCCATCTCTTGAGTTTTTAACCGGCTCTTGAGACCCGCAAGGTCCGACTCAAATTTCTTGCCAGTAGCCTGTATATATTTCCGGGTTATTAAACAGTCATTATATAAGTCCCAAGCACTTTCCAAGCAAAGACACTTGGCACTTGGGGGCTAATGCATATTGAACGTGTCTATCTACGTACTGCTGGTTCAATTAAGTAAGCCGGACTCTAAGTCTACAACATATGCCAAGTATAAGTTATAGACTTGGGGGCTAGCATGACAAGGATCACTATGCGGAAAGTAAGAAGACAGCAGAAGGTTACCTCAGACTTTTGTTGGATCTGATTGACCATGGCGATCTCCGCGTCCCGGCTCTTGTGAACCTGGCTGATGTAGCCAGAAACGAGCTCTCCAATGCTCAAATCGGGGTAGCCCGAGAGATCCAGATTCGCCCGGTGGGGTCGCAGCAGCTCCCCCTTCGCGGAGCATTGGGCCAGTGCGGTCGGCCTCCCCGGCTCAACATACTCCGTCCGGGTAATTACCACGTCCGGGTCGTTAGCCGGTGGGGTTGAGCCGGAGGCCTCCGGATTAGCTGACGCTTCGGTCGTTGTCTTGGTGGTCGGGGCAGGGGCTTCAGGCGCCGTATCCATGGGAATGGTGGCCTCGGAGGCGGCTGGCGGATCTTGAGCCGTCGTCTCCGGCTCAGGCAAGTCCGGCACTCCGGCTGACCTGGTCTTCTTTGCTCTTTTGGTGAGCTTTGCCTGGGCACTGAAAAGACAGAAGTGTTAGGCATACAAAGAGTAAATACAGACAGGTAATGTAAGGTGATTGTTATTACCCGGGTGCAGTTTTGAAGGCCGGCAGACTTGACTGCATGGAGTCACCAGAAGAAGGGGAGGTCTCCTGGTAATTGGAGTCAGAAGAATTAAGCGGTTGACGGATAACACCCGCCAACGGATGAAAAGGGTACAAGTGAGAAAAGACCTCGGTGCGACGTTTCCTTGTCGCGTCGGGTAACCCGGCGGAGAGGTCGGTGTCCTTGCGGGCCCGGGTGAGACGCCGGCTTTCGTGAACCTGCTGCTTCAAAAGAAATTGAGGGTCTTGATGAGCTAATGGATGAGAAAAGCTTACTTTCCGGGTTACCCTTCGGACTTTCAGCTGTGGCAAAGGCTCCGAGTCGGAGGGGAGTAATGTTACCTCTTCAATCACCGGGTTACTGGCGCCGGTGTCATCCTGTCAATAAGCAAAATGATGGTAAAGTGGACAGCAGCAAACAATAAATATGGCAAGAGTTTAAAGGTTTAAGGGTTACCTCTGACTCGGAGCTATCGCTTAATTGCAGCAGCTCCGAAGCAGTGGGTCTGTTTCCCTTTTTGCGAGGGGCGGCTCTCTTGGCGGCTTTCTTCGCCTTCCTGGCCTTCTTGGCCGCCTCATGGTCATACTTGACCCGCCAGAATTTATCATCAGCCTGAGAAATACAGTAATGAGTTCTTAGTAAGATGACAGGTAAAAAAAATGGAAAGGTTAAAGTCAGCGGCTTACCGCTGGGGCTGGATTGGTCTTGCAGAACGGGGCTAGCCCGGTTCTTCCACAGTCTGCCAGGCTCTCGTTTAATAGAGCCTTGGTCTCTTCTTCGGCAACGTCTTCTGGAAGGTCGTTGCGACTGTGCCTCTGCGAGTCATCCTTTCGCCCGGTGTACTCACACATTAAGCCGGGGCGGCGGCTCAATGGGATCACCCGCCATGAGATCCAGACCCGGACCAGGTCTATTCCGTTCAGACCGTTGCCTAGCAGGGCCTTGATCTTATTGATCGTTGGAAGCAGAGGCTGGCGTTCCGCGGCAGTCAGCTTGTCGGATAGCGGATGAGTCGGCTCCAGGCGCGTTGGGCGAAAGCCGGGCAGCGGGCTCTCATCAGCCGGGGACGTGTCTTGGCAGTAGAACCAAGTCATGTTCCAGTCCTTGGGGTGACTTGGCGGTTCTGCGTAAGGAAATAGACAGTCCCTGCGCCGTTGGATGGAGATGCCGCCTAACTCTAGACTTGGACCGTTTGCGCACTCGGTTTGGCGGTTCAAATAAAACAGCTCTCTGAAGAGCAGCAGACTCGGCTCTTCTCCAAGATATACTTCACAAAAAACTTGGAAGTTGCAGATGTTGGATATGGAATTGGGTCCTATATCCTGAGGCCGAAGGTCAAAGAAGTTGAGCACGTCCCGGAAGAATTTTGAGCCGGGCGGTGCGAAGCCCCGGCTCATATGGTCTGCAAAGATCACTACCTCCCCGTCCCTCGGCTGAGGTCTTTCTTCGGACGGGTCAGGGGCACGGTAGGACATCACTTCCTTCTTGGGCAGATATCCGGACTTAACAAAGTTGGCCAGGGTCTCTTCGGTGACGTTGGATTTCATCCAGTTGCAAGTGATGGGAGCCTTGGGAGGCATGGTGACGGTTGGTGGTCTATGAGGAAGAGAAAAGTGTCCGGGTTAATTATAAGCCGGGGATTATCATTCAAACTACAGTGACGGCTTATGAAGGGGACTAATGATATATATTGATATGGTGGGTTATCTAAGCTGTCGGGGCTTTCAGGTTAAGTTGGTCATCTACGGCTTACTGCAGTTAAGTCGGAGGATTTTACAGAGCATGGTTCTCTTTAAACCGGACATGTAAGCCGCCGAGATTCAATGGTTGCGTTTTTACTAAGTGTGGTAAACAGGTTTCACATACTACCGTAACTTTTTTTGGATCAAAATAGTCGGAGCAGAGAAAATTTTCTAGACCTAAAAAACAGAGGCAGGAGAAGTTCTTGAGGTTGAACACAGTTCTTATGCAGTAAAAAGAGGATTTCTTGCAGATGAAATGAGTTCCGAACGTCTACCGCAGTGGTTTTACGCAAGGATAAAGATCAACCGACTACAGTGGTGACGAGGACTGCCGAGTTTCTGGGCAAAGGTGACGAACACGAAGAACGGGAGGAACCCTACCACAGATCTGTTCTAGCAAGGCAGAGAAGACTCACCGGAGTTGAGGAAGAGCGAAGGTCGCCGCCGTTATCTGGTCCGGGTCAGGGTGATGCAGCGGCCGGGTCGATGAAGATCAGGGGCGCGACGGCGGCGGCGGCGGCAGAAGCTCGGGCAGAGGAACGACAGCGCGAGGAAGAAGAAGGAGAGTGTGAGAAGAGAGTGCCGGGCCGGCCTATTTATAAGGTAAGTCATAAGTGGGCGCGAGATTCAAGGAGACCACGGCGTGGTTATCTCCCCCTCACGGCGCCTCGATTTTCGCAAAGACAGTAAAAGCAGAGATCCGTTGCGGATCTGGCGGAGTAAAAAACGGACTTAATGGAGGATGACGTCACGGCGGATTATCCGGAGTCCGGAGAATGACGTCACTCCGGGTTATGGCCTTCACACGAACGGTAAGCCGGAGATTTTTCTGTCGGCAGAGTTGAAGATTGACACGAGCCGGCTCAAGTCAATCTGGGGCCTAATGTTGAGGATATAGACCTGGGAGTCACCCGCCAGGAGGGCCGGGTTACACTAAGGGTCATTGCCAGAAGCCCGGAGCTAAGTTTCAAGATAATGGGCCAGAGATGGGCTGAGACCCGGCGATGGCTTATTGCCCATAGTTATCATCATTGTTATAGTAGACTTGTAGTGTAAGGCAAGTATTGTTTAGAGTCCGAGCCGGACACTCTTATGAGCCGGCCGGGACTCTAAGGGCCGCTGGGTGCCAACCTCCCTATAGAAAGGGACGATCCGGCAGCGGTTTAGGGGCGACAACAATCTGATCGAGAGCCAGGCATAGCTGTTTAGCTCCCTGGTTATCGAAACCCTGATTAATACCACCTCAACTGGACGTAGGCTTTTACCTTCACCGTAAGGGGCCGAACCAGTATAAACCCTCGTGTTCCTTGTCCCACTTAACCCCTTCAAGCTTCTCAATTACGATGGCTCCACGACTAAGTCCTAACCCAAGGACATCTGCCGTGACAATTCCACGACAGGGCCCAACCTTACAACACTAATGAAGGAGTTGAGGGATAAAATGTGAGAATTATCTTGTCCGTGCAGCTGCACGGATTGGCGACTAGTAAGACTAATCGAAGATGGAAACAAAGGAATGTCCCAATCGTCCATCCTATAAGTACAAGAGAATGTGAAAAGAAGACTAATGCATCAGATATTTCTGCGAGAACTACGAAGATAAGGAACCCGGAACACACGGCCGTTAAGCGACCACACGCACCCGTAACAACCACAACTCACGTTATATACTTTTTGTATATGACTTCCTCTGCAAGGCGCGTGGTATCAGCATAGTACTCTACTAGCCTGTCGCTCTACTTCACACCATGGCGTCTGCAGGCAACGTGTTCGACCATGGAAGGCACGGCACCAGCCTTGCCAAAGTCGAGCAGGCCACGAGGTGCTGTGCGACCAGTCCCGTCGACGCGCAGTCTCCTCCGAAGCCGCTGCTGGTAGCCGCCCCGTGCGACGCAGGGGAGTACCCGGTGGTGCTGTTCTTGCACGGCTACCTCTGCAACAACTACTTCTACTCCCAGCTGCTCCACCATGTGGCCTCCCATGGCTTCATCGTCATCGCTCCTCAGGTATATTCATCAAGCTAATATCGGCGTGGCAATGATCTTCTTCTTCTCAACAGATGAACACTGAACTCGAGTACGTACAATTGTAGCTGTACACGGTATCCGGACCCGACACCACCGGCGAGATAAACTCGGCGGCCGCCGTCATCGACTGGCTCGCCGCCGGCCTCTCTTCCAAGCTCCCACCTGGTGTTCGACCGAACCTAACTGCGGTCAGTTACCATCGATTGCTCTGCTCTCTAATTTAACAGAACAATTATTCGAGCTCGAGGTACTAAAAACAATTGCATCATCAATCAGGTGTCCATCTCCGGCCACAGCCGCGGCGGCAAGGTGGCCTTCGCGCTCGCGCTGGGCCACGCCAAGACCTCCCTGCCTCTGGCGGCCCTCATCGCCGTCGACCCCGTGGACGGCACCGGCATGGGCAACCAGACGCCCCCGCCAATCCTAGCCTACAAGCCGAACGCGCTGCGCGTCCCGGCGCCGGTCATGGTCATCGGCACAGGCCTCGGCGAGCTGCCTCGCAACGCCCTGTTCCCGCCGTGCGCGCCTCTGGGCGTGAGCCACGCGGAATTCTACGATGAGTGCGCGGCGCCGGCGTGCCACCTCGTGGCGAGGGACTACGGGCACACTGACATGATGGACGACGTGACGACGGGCGCCAAGGGGCTGGCCACGCGCGCCCTGTGCAAGAGCGGCGGGGCCAGGGCGCCCATGAGGCGGTTCGTCGCCGGCGCCATGGTGGCGTTCCTCAAGAAGTGGGTACAGGGGAAGCCTGAGTGGTTGGATGCCATTAGGGAGCAAACTGTGGTCGCGCCTGTGGTGCTGTCCGTGGTGGAGTTCCGTGATGAGTAGCCAGGATAGGATGCCTTGTCAGTTGTCATTAGAGTTTAATCGATAGCGGTGACTCATACTCCGTATGTTCATAGGAGTACATCAGAGCATGTAAAGTGTTTACTGAAACTGACAATTTACAACTTGATTTGCCAGTCTCTTGTAATTGCCGTATATACATATTGTTTAGCACTCCTCCTCAATCACAACTATCTATGTTAAGCACATATGGGTGAGTGTATGTGCATTCATAAGGATGAGTGTACGTGCATATGTATGAGCATCTGCATCTGTACTGTGTTAAAATATATCTAAGTTAAGACTGCGCTGAAAAGCCTCTATACGGCGCACTGGTTTTGTAAATCCATCTACTACTTAAAGCTTATTGGCCACCCATTCTCAAACAAAGTGGTAGTCAATTTCAATATGGTTTGTGGCTTTGTCACCAAGATTAGCAGATAGGTATGTTGCATCAATATTGTCACAACATAAAAAAAAAGACTGCTTTTGGATGATCACACCCAACTCTGTTAGCAAATTTTGGACCCAAATAATTTTAGTAGTAGCATTGGCTAGAGCCTTATACTCGACTTCTGTGCTTGATCAAGATCCAGTAGTTTGCTTACAAGCACTCCAAGAAATCAAATCGAGATCCAGAAGATTTTTTGGAAAAGTGAATTTTTGAAATTGTTATTATTTTTTAAGATATCAACATTTTTTGTAAAATTCAAATATGTTTGGAAATATTTAAAATAATTGTAAAGAGATTTCAAACATTATTAAAAAACGCAAAAAATTTCTGAAAAAGTGAAAAAATATGAAATTTATAACCTTATATAAAAGTTTTGCAAAAAATTCTAAAGCAACTTTCAAAACTTTGAATTTTTTTAAAATTGTGAATTCATGAAAACTGAAAATGAAAAAAAGTAACCAAAAAATAAAATAAAAGAAACCAGAAAACCAGTAAAAGAAACCAACAGAAAAGTGGTTCAAGAACCTTCTAGAAGATTTCCGAAACCTTAAAAAAAACCATACAGAAAACCCTAGGCTAAGCTAGCTAGTGGACCGGCCCAGTTTGTGGCTCGCTCCGTCGTCTTTGTGCGAAGGTACAACACATTGACGGCCTCTCTGTTTCTCAAAAAAAAATAAAAAATTGACGGCCTCTCACGAAGCACACGATGATGGATGGCGAGGCGAGTTGACGCCATCAATGATGTCTGAGAGTGTACTTTTATCTAGCGTGGTTGACTCGTTGGCAATATAAGTATTTCGCACGTGTCAGCTGATTGTATATTGTCAGTAGATTAGGCAGCTAATAATCGGAAGTATGATACCATCGATGACGCTCCGCGTACACTTCTACTACCAACAGACCAACTAGTCGTATATTGTCAGTAGATTAGTGCAGTGCAGATATTGCGTCTGACGTTCACGATGACCTGGCTGAGACCAACTAGTCGTCTATTTATTCCGTCTCCTCCAGGACAAGGCAGGACATCAAGCACCTGAGCTCCACATCGATCAGTACCCACAGGACAGCCACTCCACTCTCAGCTCAGGGACTCGGTGTCAGGGCGACCCAAGACAGAAGAATCATGGATTCCGTGACGGCGTCGACGACGGCGAAGCCCACCCTCCGAGTGGCCGCCTTCGGCGGCTCCCTCCGCAAGGACTCGTGGCACCGTGGCCTCATCCGCGCCGGTACGCACCATTAACCAATCACCATGGTTGCCTAGCTCGCTTGCTAATTATGCACCGCTGAGTGCTGACTGCTGAGTGCGCCTTACTTTGCATGATGATCGACGTAGCCGAGGAGCTGTGTGAGGAGTGCATCCCGGGGCTGCGGATCGACCACGTGGACATCTCCGGCCTGCCCATGGTCAACCCGGACCTGGTGACCGACGGCGGCGAGGGCTTCCCGCCGGCCGTCGAGGCGCTCCGCGACAGGGTCCACGCCGCCGACTGCTTCCTGTTCGCCTCGCCCGAGTACAACTACTCGGTCACCGCCTCCCTCAAGAACGCGCTGGACTGGGCGTCCATGGGCGAGCACAACTGCTGGGCTGACAGGGCGGCGGCGATTGTTTGCGCGGGGGGCGACTTCGGCGGGGGCAGGGCGTCGTTCCACCTCCGCCAGATCGGGGTCTTCCTGGACCTTCATTTCATCAACAAGCCTGAGCTCCACGTGAGGGCGTTCGCGGACCCGCCCAAGTTCGACGAGGAGGGCAACCTCATCGACGTCGAGACCAGGGAGCGGCTCAAGAAAGTGCTCCTATCGCTCCAGGCCTTCGCGCTCAGGCTCCAGCCCAAGGACGACTAACTGAAGATCCATGATACTTGGCACCGTGTACCGTACGTGCTGGTTAATTTGCATTTTCCTTCGGTTTGACGATGTTCTGCTCCGTCCACTGGTATTCATGGTTTCGTGAAATATTGTAGGAAGTTATACATATGATGTAAATGTTTTAAAATTATATGTTGTGGCTAGGTCTCAGTCGACTAAGATTTAACCAAGTTTCAGTCGACTGACATAACATATAAAATGAACTAAAAAAAAAAGAAAATTTTGCACATGACAACCTGCATGTTCTTCAGGGAGGGGGGAGGGCGCTGCCCACTAGCACCTCTAGGACAAGCAAGCACACACCCGATTAGCAGCCATGTGATTGTGGACAATATATCGGCGAAAAATAAACTCCCTGGACCGATCCCCTCGCATGATGCGGAATTGTTTGGGGCTGCGTACAAACGGCTCCGAAATTAGATTAATTATTATAAGCTTGGCGAGATTGTTCTCACACAATATATCGTTTCATGATTTATTGGCTAGCGCGTAGTGATTCTTCCCAATGGTCCAAGTAAGGGTGTGTTTGGTTGCTTGGGTGAGCCGAGCCTGGCTCAGAGGAGGAAAACGAGCCAGGCTGAGTGGAGACATGTTAAGAAAATACAGGATAAACGTGTTGTTTGGTTGCTTGTATGAGGGGTTTGTCGCCAAAAACGTGTTGTTTGATTGCTTGTATGAGGGGTTCGGCGCCCGTCTGTGTGTGTGTGGGGGGGGGGGGGGGGGGGGGGGGGGGGGGGGGGGGGGGTAGCACCTGACAAACACACCCTATCAGCCATGGGATTGCAGTCAATATGTCGGCGAAAAATAAGCTCCCTGGACCAACACACGTGATGCGGAATTGTTTGGGGGTGCATCGAAATGGCTCCCGAACTAGATTAATTGCTTGGCGAGATTGTTCTCAGACAAAAACTAGTCATCGTCTTATACGGGAAGAAAAAAAAACTAGTCTCATCGTTTGATGATTTATTGGCTAGGGCGTGCCGATTCTTCCCAATAGTCCTGTTTTGAATGAAAAATAAAGAACGAGAGAGTTTGAATGAAAGATGATTCATCAGTCTTTATTGATGACAGAAGTGAGGTATTTATACCCAGACGAAAGTACACATGGTGCTTGGCGGTCAAGTAAACACATAGTTACTTGAGAGCCAAGGAATTACATAGTTGCCTTGAAAGCCAAGTGATGAGGACATCTCTACTGCAGTTACACCTGTCACCACTCCTACATCAGTTATGCCATCCGGACCTATAACTAGAGCGCGCACGAGACAAATAAATGGCCAGGTACTATCGTTTCTTTATAAATATGATCTGGCTAATGAGGATATAATATTATGCTCATATTCGGATTTACTTGTACTTAGGAATAAAGGAGAGATAAAAGATGAAGACAGTGTGCATTCAGATCAAATGGAGCAACATTCTTACATGCATGTCACGTCCCATCCATGTACATGCATGAAGTGCACCAAGGGACTTGGATTAACGGGCCAACATCACCAAGTGGGTGGGCCTCTGGCTTTCGGCCACGCCACCAGGTGCTTGGCGCAACTTCCAGGAAGGCCAGCTACATACGACGCGCAGTCCGATTCGTGGACAACACATACCGCCTTCAACCGAAAGCAGTAGCGAAACGTTTCGACCGCATCATTGCCTTTTAATAAATAGCTAGTCTAGGTTAGGGTTTAGACTCGGGTTTTATTGTATTGTCTAGCCATCACTACAATTTTGCATCTACGAGACGTGTAGGACTACCGCCTTGTCAGATCCACAGTGGAACCCCAACTTTTGATCTAGTTCGTGTGCTTAATTTTTCATCCGCAATTTCAGATTGCAATTCACCTTTGTTCTTGCCGGTTCTTCGATTGCTTGCAGGAACTCGAACCTCGTTGTTCAGGTTGATCGTGCCTACGGCAAGGTCAATAACCATCGGAGATTGGTTTAGCGATTGTCGAGGCGTATCGTCGGGTACGGTATAGCCGGATCGTCAAGGTCAAAATCCACCAAATCGATAATTATCCCCACTCTCATCGAAAGATCGGGTCACCGTCACATCAAGTGATATCAGTTTTCAGGTTCATCGGTGAGAGATTTACAGTTTTCGTAGTTTAGTTTATTTTTCGGTCCTATAAACCCACGAAAAAGCCAAAAAATAGATTAGTTCATCCATTACACCTATCTTTTTAGCCTTTAGCAATTTTTGCATCTAGTATTTGCGTAGATGAATTGTTGGTTGCATTCATCCTAGAATTAGTGCTGGTTTAGATTTGTTTTGGGAGATAATCATCTAGTAGATCGAACCTTGTTTTTGTCCATCATATTTTCCGCCGCCAGTTCGTTCGTAATCTAAAAAATAAAAAAACAAGTCGCATCATTTTCCACGCGTACAGGCTTTGCGCCACGACACAGTATTCCAGACTCGGTCAACCTGCGCGTGCGTACGTGCAGCCTCGTCTTGCGTGTTCGCCCAGACATCAGCCACCCAGTGTCTGCCCTCCGCGTTGTTATTCCCACACGTACGCGAGTGACCAGACATCTTTCCATCGGTGTCTGCCTTCACGCGTCACACCTCCATCGGGCTGTTCCTATCCATTCATATACTAGTCCTGACTAATCTCAAACACCAGCGCTTTTATAGCTAGCTCGCGTAGCACTTTGTCCAGTAGCCTTGCATTGGTTTTCTTTTTCTCTCTTGTGACTTAATTTCTGTCCGTGACTTGTGCTAGCAACCGGTCTGAAAAAAAGAGAGGAAAAAAACAGAGAACAAAAAAGAGCAAAAACAAAACAGAAAAAGAAGAAGAAGAAAAAAAAGGTTTTGCAAAGTTCCGGCCGGTTCACATCTTTTGAAATATCTCTTGCTGTTCAGAACTGTTACTTGATGCATATACGTGATAATTGTTGCACATCTTTTGCTCTTGTCGTCATATGCCAAGTTTGTACCTCACTTATATCTAGCTATTTAGAGCTATTTTCGTTATCGGTTTTCACTCCCTTGATTCAGTATCTAGGTTTAGATTGTTTTATCTTTTACTATTACTAGTCGACTGCCAGCACTAGTTAGGAGTTTGAGCAATTATTCAGCTTGCATTACTTTTTTGCTTAATTGTGCCACATATTGTGAGTTGAGGAAACCTTCACCAAGCTCCACTTCCTATATTGTACCCTGTTCGGTCACTTGGTAATCGCTATATCAATCTTTTGATAACTTTTGACATCGCCAACGGTCGACAACCACTGCAGCACGGTAAGAATTGGTAAGAGCTTGGTAATTGCTCGAGAGTTGAGAGACATTTTCCACCGCCTCGCCGTAGTTATTGTAGGAGCAATATACTTGTGATTTTGTTCTTGTTTCATCCTAACCATGGCAGGTGACGAAGACAACATGAAAGCCACGGTCGCATGCCTTGAGGAGGATGTGCATGCATACACCGAGCGGTTCACATCGTTCGAGGGCGCACTTGATAAGCGTCTCAAGTCGATCAGGGATAGCAACGAGACGTTCAATCAAACACTTGCATCTATTATGAAACGTCTCGATGCCCAGGATGCCCGTCTGGGTGGCACCTCCACTGCCGCTCTGCGTCTTCCAGCCACCAACACAGGTCTACAACGAGCTTGTCGGGTGCCCCCAGGAGACCTGAGGCACCCTCTTTCATACACCGATGCCGTCGACCAGCCCCGTCCTCGCAACGCCAACTCGATAGCCGACGACATCCAAGATGACAACTATGATGGTGATTCTGAGGATCCTGATGCAGTTAATGATAACAATGATCGTGATCATCGTCGGCTACGCAATAATCAACAAGGTATGGGACGACACCAGCGTCCTCAGGTACGTGGCCATGACGATTCTTTGGGTAGAATTAAATTTGTCATGCCTCCTTTTGATGGGAAATATGATCCAGATGTTTATCTTGACTGGGAATTACTAGTTGATCAAAAATTTGCTTGCCATGATTTTCCTGATGATAAAAGAGTTAGGGCTGCAACTAGTGAGTTTAGTGATTTTGCTTCTGTTTGGTGGAGACAACATTGTCGTAAACATCCTAATAATATTCCTGCCACTTGGGAAGCTTTGAAATTAGTAATGCGTCACCGTTTTGTTCCTGGATATTATGAACGTGACTTGCTAAATAAACTACAACGGTTGAACCAAGGATCTAAATCTGTGGAAGACTATTATCAAGAATTGCAAATGGGCATGTTACGTTGTGGTTTAGTTGAGACCGAGGAAGCCTCTATGGCTAGGTTCTTGGGTGGATTGAATAGAGAAATTTATGACATACTTGCTTATAAGGATTATCATTCAATGACCCGTTTATTCCATCTTGCTATACATGTTGAACATGAAGTGCAGGGTCGCTCGAGAATACGTTCTCATTTTTCTACAGGTCGTACTTCCACATGGGCGCCGCGCACCCCTGCTGCCCCGTCTACTCGCACCTCTACAACAGCACCTGCAACCTCTCGACCGGGGTCTTCTTCATCAACTTCAGCATCACACACTTTGGCAGCACTGAAAAGTACTACACAAATTCCAACAAAAAGTTCGTCGTCATCGTCCGCTTCCTCCAAAAGAACAAAGGATATCCAGTGCCACACTTGCAAGGGATTTGGCCATGTCATGGAGGAGTGTCCTAATAAGCGTGTATTGATCATTCGTGAAGACGGCGAGTACGACTCCGCTAGTGATTTTGATGAAGACACATATGCCTTGCTTGCTGCACATGAAGACTATGACACAAGACCGGAGCAAGAGGAAGAACATGTGACCGCTGACGACGCCGATAAGTACATGAGTCTTATATCACATCGTGTACTTAGTGCTCACATTGTCAAAGCAAAGAAGGATCAACGTCACAACCTCTTCCACATCAAAGGAGTCGTCAAGGAGCGTTCCGTTCGCATAATCATTGATGGAGGGAGTTGTAACAATTTAGCAAGCATTGACATGGTGGAGAAGCTCTCCCTACCTTCGCGACAACATTCACAACCTTACTACATTCAATGGTTTAATGATGGTGGAAAGGTAAAGGTAACACGCATGGTGAGAGTTCCTTTTTCTTTAGGTTCATACCATGATACTATTGATTGCGATATTGTGCCTATGCAAGCTTGTTCTATGTTACTAGGAAGGCCATGGCAGTATGATAAACAATATTTACATGATGGTAGAACTAATCAGTACACTCTCACACATAATGGAAAGAAAATCATTCTACACCCTATGTCTCCTGAGCAAATTTTAAAAGATGATCTTGCTAGGGCTAGTAGAAACACAAATACTGAGCGTACTAAATCTGAAAATCAGAAAGTTGTTGATGAGTTAGAACAATTTAATAAGATGCACAAATATGATCCTAGCACATCTAAAGAAATTAAATTGAAAGGTGCTTCTTTCTTAGCTACACGTGCTGAAATTTTTGAGTTAGATGCTCATACTGATGAATATTATGCTCTTATTTGCAAAGAAGTTTTGTTTTCATTTGAGGATATGCCTTCTTCTTTGCCTCCTGTTGTCGCTAACCTTTTGCAGGAGTATCATGATGTTTTCCCAAAGGAAGTACCACCGGGGCTGCCACCTATGAGAGGAATTGAACATCAAATTGACTTGATACCTGGCGCCTCATTACCCAACCATGCGCCGTACCGGACTAATCCTGAGGAGACTAAGGAGATTCAGCGACAAGTTCAAGAACTACTCGAAAAAGGTTACATTCGGGAATCCCTTAGTCCATGTGCTGTACCAATTTTACTTGTTCCTAAAAGACGATACTTCACGTATGTGTGTTGATTGTAGAGCCATCAATAATATAACAATTCGATATCGTCATCCTATTCCTAGATTAGATGACATGCTTGATGAACTCAGTGGCTCAGTTGTGTTTTCTAAAGTGGACTTGCGTAGTGGCTACCATCAAATTCGTATGAAACTAGGTGATGAATGGAAAACTGCTTTCAAAACTAAATTTGGTTTATATGAGTGGTTAGTTATGCCTTTTGGATTGACTAATGCACCTAGTACTTTCATGAGACTAATGAATGAAGTCTTGCGAGCTTTCATTGGACGATTTGTGGTAGTATACTTCGATGATATTCTGATTTATAGTAAGTCACTAGAGGAACACTTGGACCATTTGCGTGCTGTTTTTTCTGCTCTACGTGATGCACGTTTATTTGGTAACATCGAGAAGTGCACCTTTTGCACGGATCGACTCGCTTTTCTTGGCTATGTTGCGACAGCACAGGGAATTGAAGTTGATAAAGCCAAGGTTGAAGCGATCCAGAGTTGGCCGTGTAACACCCCGGTGTAATGATGCTACAGTAACCCCTGGGGTTAAGTTAATCTTTTTGCTAAACATGTGTCTGATCATTATTATCTCATGTTTCTTTCAACTTCCCCTTTTTATGCAAATTCAAATGCTAAGTGAAATTCAAAATTTCTCAAACATGAAAACAAAAATGTTCATCATGTGCCAAATATTCCACAACTAATATTGGTGGTGAACCAACATTTTTGCAAAGGGTTTAAGTGGCCTAAACTACTTAAAATAGTGACCTAAGCAATAAATTAAATACCTTTTAATTTATAAAATCGGCAAACTATTTCAAAAGTCTCACAATATTTTTGTGGCAGTGCACTTTAATTCTTTGAAATTGTTTTGGCCAGTGGCATAATTTTGCAAAGTCATTATTGGCTAAAAAGAAAATGCAAAAGCTGCTGAAATTAAAAAAAGAAAAACAAAAAAAGGAAAAAGGAAAAGCAGAGAGAGAGAAAGCCCCTGCCCCACTTGGGCTTCGGCCCACCCGAGCCAGCTGGCCCAGCAGGCCGGCCCACTCCCCCCTCACCGGTCGCTCCCTCCCCTTCCTGTTCCTCTGCTTCGTGTCACTACAGGGGCGAGGTCGACCCCGACCACCTCGCCGGCCTCACCGGGAGAGGATAAGGGCGACGCCTCGGGCTCCCCTCGTCTCCCCTCACCCACTTGCCCTCTCCACTTGCCCCCTCCCTCTCACTCTCGCCCACGCGCTCGCCTTCCCTCCCCCGGTTCCCCATCCACTGCCCGACGACACCGTCGCCTAGTCCTCGCCATAGGCGCGGCCGCCGGCCACCCCGCGCCGTTTGCGCATGTCCAGTAGCGCCGGCGCCTTCACCTACGTTGCCTACGCCCTTGGATCAGAGTGGGGAAGCTCCACTGTCGCCGCACACATCGTCTTCTTCCTCGACGGCCGTCGGCGATCCCCTTCCTCCCCGGCGAGCTCTGCTGCTCCTAAGCCACCAAGGGTCTTTCTTGACCGCTCGGTGAGCTCCACTCCGTCCTCTCCCCTCTCCTTCCTCGCCTCACCGCGCCCCTAGCCGTAGCTACCGTCCTGGCCGTAGCGCGCCTCCGCCGCCGTACTCGTCGCCGTGTCCACACTCTCCGTCCAGCTCGGACGAGCACGGCATCGTGCTCAACACGCTCCCAGCAGTCCAACGCCACCTTCCACGGTCCTTGCCGTGCCCTGCAGCGATGAGCGCGAGCACGCCCGAAAGCCACCGCCGCCAAGCTCGACGCCGGCGACCTTTCCGGCCTCCCCAGCTACTGCCGCTGCCGCCACTCGACGTGGTTCATTCACCGCGTCCGAACGGCGCCTCTCGCGCGTCAAATAGGCACCGGACGGCTATTTCCGAACCTCGCCGGCGATGCGCCGCCGCGAAATGGCCCGCCAGAGTTACTCCGGTCACCAGCGCCGGCGTGGGCTGACGTGGACGCCTAGGGCCCGTCCCCTGAGCTACTAACCGTGGGCCCGTGGGGCCTGTTGACTGAGTTGACCCAGTCAACTGCTGACTGGGCAGCTCAGTACCACTGACGTGCGGGCCCCACCACTTAAATAACTAATTAAAATGATTTTATAATTAAAAGTAATTAGTTTAGCTAATTAGTCACTGACATGTGGGTCCCAGCTGCTAATTAACCATGTTTAATTAAAATAACCCACTGTTAGCCCTCTGTCTATGACATGTAGGACCCACTGGTCAGTTTGACCAGTCAGCGGGTTTGTTGACCTGCTGATGTCATGCTGACACTCTGCTGATGTCATAATTTCTTTTCTGTTAATTTAAGTAATTCCAGAAATATGCTTTAATCTTTGAAAATTCATAGAAAATAAACCGTACCTCGGATGAAAATGTTTTCTACATGAAAGTTGCTCAGAAAAATCCAACGAATCCGAATACGCGGTCCGTTCATCTGTCACATGCCCCTAGCATGCTGAACATGGAACATTCCTCCTCCGGTCATCTGTTTGATACAGGTCCGGAACCGGGATTACATTCCCGGTTGAATTCCCCCTTCACCTTTATCGTGTGGCCATACGTTAGGTCACACCCAGCACATCATATTGCCATGTGATGCTTTGTGATGTTATGCTTGCTTTATATTTATTGTTTCTTCCCCCTCTTCTCTCCGGTAGACCCCGAGACCGATGCCGCCCCTATGATCGACTACGTCGACGACGACCCCTCCTTGCCAGAGCAACCAGGCAAGCCCCCCCTTTGATCATCCCGATATCGCCCATTCCATTCTCTCATGCTTGCATTAGATTTTGCTACTGTTATTGTTTGCTCCTATTCTGATGCATAGCCTCTTTTGTAACCTGTTCATTGTTACCTACCTGCTTATCCTAAACTGCTTAGTATAGGTTGGTTAGTGATCCACCAGTGACCCCACCTTGTCCTTGTTGCCCCTGCTTCATCATCGGAGACCCGATCAACGGGATCGAAGACCAGGCCCCGGCACCGCACATCACTTTCCCCTTAGTTGCTCGACACTACTTGGTTACTATTGAGTGCCGAGGGTGAGACCTCTACAGCACTTCTGATGTTAACCCTGTAGTGTAGCTATTCGGTCATGGTCATCGAGGGTGATTCCGCCTTAACCACTTCCGATACAACTCTGTCGTGCAACCCCTCAAGTGTGAACCTCGGGGGTGATTCCTCTTACGTTCACCTTGATGATTACATCGAGTGGAATTCACCGGGGGTGATTCCTCGGGTTTTCCCCTTGATGTTTCGACACACAGTTACTATGGTTACTATGACTTTACATTGAACCATGTTACTAAAGATGGGTCGGCCCTGAGGGGTACCCGCGCGAGCTTAATTGCGAGTGATGTGGAGTCGGGTTGACCTGGAAGGTGCCCGCGAGATAATTACGAGGCGTGGCCGGGCATTCCTAGCCCTTGCCACAAGTCCTCGAGACGGGGCGACGGGGTCACATCTTTCGTGAGTCTCTGCTTGTTACCGCGCGTTCCTAATCCACTACGATTTGGATATTTGATCCAAGGGGCCTCTGGCCTGATAGCACTAACCATCACGTGGGCATAGTATGGGCGTTCTACGTCGTATGCATCAGCCGAAGCTTAATAGACGTCAAGCGACTGAGCGGCGCGCGCCGGGTTGGACTGGTAAGCTCTTACCTTTTTAAGGAGGTAGCTAGGTCTGCTCACCGGCCGCCCACGCAACGTGCAGGAGTTCCCGGGGCGATGGCCCATGACCCCTGGGGGCATAGGTTTAGTCCGGCGTGCTTGACCTCTCTATTAAGCCTAGGTCGGGTTGCGACGTATTGTTTGGCCGAGGCCGGCATGACCCAGGAAAGTGTGTCCGGCCGGAGTTAATCGAGCATGGTGGGTAAGTTGGTGCACCCCTGTAGGGAAGAAAACATCTATCGATAGCCTGTCCTACGGTAACGGACACTTGGAGTTGTATCCCGATCGATACAACTAGAACTGGATACTTGACATGAGACATGGATATGAGAATTGGATTATAATTGGAAGTGGATAGTATGGCTCTGGGATTGCTTTCTCGCAGGGAGTCGAGAAAGGATCTCTGGCCGAGGTTGATAACACTTCTACTACTTTACTTTATGCTACTCTACTTCCTCCTGTTGCTGCAAGATGGTGGTTTCCAGAAGATGCTAGTCTTCGATAGGACTAGGCCTTCTCTCTATTCTGGCATTTCTGCAGCCCAGTCCACATATACAACCTTCCTTTGATAATGTTGCGTATGTAGTGTAGATCCTTGCTTGCGAGTACTTTGGATGAGTACTCACGGTTCCTTTGCTCCCCCTTTGCCCCTTTCTTCATCTTTCCGGTTGATGCAACCAGATGTCGGAGCCCAGGAGCCAGATGCCACCGCCGATGCCTACTACTATGTGGAGACCGACGACGACCAGGAGTAGTTAGGAGGCTCCCAGGCAGGAGGCCGTGCCTCTTCGGTCGTGTTGCTTTTGTGCTAGCCTTCTTAAGGCAATCTTGTTTAACTCATGTCTGTACTCAGATATTGTTGCTTCCGCTGACTCTTGTGTATTCGAGCTTATGTGTTCGATCCCTCGAGGTCCCTGGCTTGTAATATAAAGCTTGTATTATTTTAATTTGTGTCTAGAGTTGTGTTGTGATATCATCCCGTGAGTCCTTGATCTTGATCATACACATTTGCGTGTATGATTAGTGTACGATTGAATCGAGGGCGTCACAAGTTGGTATCAGAGCCGACTGCCTGTAGGTAGCCCCCTTTCCAACTCCTTGGCCGAAGTTGAGTCTAGTCACTGAAAAACTTTTACTAACATTGGCTGTGTGGCTTACGGGCCCACGTCGCCATTGGGTGGTATTAGGATCTTTTACTCCTCATCTATACTCTGGGACTCCGATCTCTCTTCCATTCGGGTTAAACGAATTTACTAACTCTAACATTAGGATCCCGTGACCACATTCACCCCAAAGTTGGATAAGCCATAGTTATTCCTTAGAATAGTATTTTGAGTAGTGCACACACTGTCGTGTTGACTACTAAGTGGTATCCATCGTACCTCTTTCTTTATGCATGTTTCATCATGAATGATCCATGACTTTGCAAATGCTCAATGCTGAACTACCCCCCTGTTATTTGTTAGTAGGATGGTTAGACCCGCTGGTCGTGGCCGTGGTGCCAACGATCCACCACCGCCCGAATTCTTTGCTGGAATGATGCAACAATTTGAGCTGAACCGCCAGTTCATGGAAGGAATGATGGCTCAGTTTCCTCGTCCGAATATGAATCAACAGCCAACCCCAGTAACTCTGCAGGACTTCATGCGCCTCAACCCAACTATCTACCGCAGCTCAACTCAACCCCTTGATGCTGATGACTGCTCCGCGACATCACGTATGAAATGGAGTCTGCTAGTGTTGCCCCTGCCAGCTATGTCACCTTCGCATCCTTCTTCCTCAAGGGTCCTGCCGCTCAATGGTGGGACAGCCACAGGCGTACCCTACCTGCTGGAACGGTCGTCACTTGGCCGGGTTTCCAAGTTGCCTTTCGTGCCCGCTTCATTCCTCGGGGAATCATGGACAGGAAGAAGCGAGATTTCCGTAACCTCACCCAAGGCAACAAGTCTGTAGATGCTTATCAATGGGAATTTCTGGACTTGTCACGTTATGCTGAAGAAGACATTGCAACTGATGCTCGTAAGCAAGAGAAGTTTCGTGATGGACTTCACCCTGATATCAAGCTAGCACTGCTCGTTCATGACTTTGCCGACTTCGCCACCTTGGTGAACAAGGCCATTCATGTCAAAACTGGTCTGCAGGAACATCAGGGATCCCTCAGGCGCAGCCGTGACGCTGGCTCATCTTCGGGCCCGTCCGCGCAGAAGCGTCGGATATGGATCCCCCATAGCATGTATCATCCAACTGCACCCGCACCAAGACAGTCCTATGTTGCACCTCGTGTGCCTCCTCCACCGCAGAGGCAGCCTCTTCGAGATGTACCATCCCAAGCTCCTACTCCTGATCCCAATGATGGTCTGTGCTTCAGATGTGGCCGCCCAGGCCACCTTGCTAAAGAGTGCAATCAGAAAAAGAGCCAGCTGGCTCTGCCTTCAACTAGTCGTAGCAGTCAGCCCAATAGCAACAATGCCAGACCTTATGGTCGTGGTCAGGCTAATCATGTTGATCTGAATGATGCTCAAGACCAGCCTGCCACTGTGATGGGTACTCTTCTCGTTAATTCAGTACCAGCTTCTGTTTTATTTGATTCAGGAGCGTCACATTCATTCATGTCAGAAAATTTTGCATACGCACATGACATTCGATGCGAGCCCATGAACACTCCGATAGTGGTACGCACCCCTGCGGGTCAGTGTCGAACTACCATGATTGGTCGCGACGTCCCCGTTGAAATTGAAGGGTTGGAATTCCTTGTTTCTCCCATTATTCTGGAGTCTTCCAATATTGACCTCATTCTGGGAATGGAATGGTTGAAAGCGCATACTGCCTCTATCGTTTGCGCCACCAAGGTCGTTCACCTCCTACATCCTTCCGATGAGATAGTAACCTACCATGCTCAGCTTGTTCAAAACGCTGAAGCACGACTTTATGCTTTGAATGCGTTGAACGCAGCACCTCTTGAGGGAATTGAAAAGATTCCAGTCGTTCGCGACTTCCCAGACGTATTTCCAGAAGAACTTCCAGGAATACCCCTTGCCCGGGCTGTCGAGTTCGTCATCGACTTGAAACCAGGCACCGTTCCTATTGCCAAACGGCCCTACAAGATGCCACCTCATGAACTCCTTGAACTTAAGGAGGAAATCGACAAATCTCTTCGCAAGGGTTTCATTCGTCCAAGTTCCTCTGCTTGGGGAGCACCTTCTCTCTTTGTCAAGAGGAAGGACGGAACGAACCGTTTGGTCCAAGACTACCGTCCTATCAACCAGGCTACAATTCAGAACAAATATCCCCTTCCTCGGATCAATGATCTGTATGATCAATTGGCTGGTTCATCGATATTCTCTAAACTCGACTTGAGGTTGGGTTACCACCAGATCCGTGTTCGTGAAGAGGATATTCCCAAGACCGCATTCGTCACTCGTTATGGTTCTTACGAGTACACCGTCATGTCTTTTCGCTTGACCAATGCTCCAGCCACATTCTCCCGTCTGATGAACTACATATTCATGGATTACCTCGACAAGTTCGTCGTAGTCTATCTGGATGATATCCTGCTATATTCGAAGAACAAAGAAGAACATGCTGAACATCTTCAACTTGTTCTAGAGAAGCTTCGAGAGCATCAACTTTATGCCAAGTATTCCAAGTGTGAATTCTGGTTACCCGAAGTCACCTACCTTGTGTTAGAAATATGCCCTAGAGGCAATAATAAATTGGTTATTATTATATTTCCTTGTTCATGATAATCGTTTATTATCCATGCTAGAATTGTATTGATAGGAAACTCAGATACATGTGTGGATACATAGACAACACCATGTCCCTAGTAAGCCTCTAGTTGACTAGCTCGTTGATCAATAGATGGTTACGGTTTCCTGACCATGGACATTGGATGTCGTTGATAATGGGATCACATCATTAGGAGAATGATGTGATGGACAAGACCCAATCCTAAGCCTAGCACAAGATCGTGTAGTTCGTTTGCTAAGAGCTTTTCTAATGTCAAGTATCATTTCCTTAGACCATGAGATTGTGCAACTCCCGGATACCGTAGGAATGCTTTGGGTGTACCAAACGTCACAACGTAACTGGGTGGCTATAAAGGTGCACTACAGGTATCTCCGAAAGTGTCTGTTGGGTTGGCATGAATCGAGACTGGGATTTGTCACTCCGTGTAAACAGAGAGGTATCTCTGGGCCCACTCGGTAGGACATCATCATAATGTGCACAATGTGACCAAGGAGTTGATCATGGGATGATGTGTTACGGAACGAGTAAAGAGACTTGCCGGTAACGAGATTGAACAACGTATCGGGACCACCGGGAGGGTCCCGGGGGTCCACCAGGTGGGGCCACCAGCCCCAGAAGACTGCGTGGGCCAAGTGTGGGAGGGGACCAGCTCCAGGTGGGCTGGTGCGCCCCCCACCAAGGCCCAAGGCGCATGGAGAGTGGGAGGGGGCAAACCCTAGGTCCAGATGGGCCCTGAGGCCCACCTAGTGGTGCGCCCCCCTCTCTTCCCCCCTTGGCCGCCCCCTAGATGGGATCTAGGCCTGGCCGCCACCCCTTGGGCTGGGAACCCTAGAGGGGGCGCAGCCCCATCCCCCCCTATATATAGTTGAGGTCTAGGGGCTGCCCAACAGATGAGTTTTCCCATCTCCCTTGGCGCAGCCCTATCCCTCTCCCTCCTCGTCTCCTGCGGTGCTTGGCGAAGCCCTGCTGGAGTGCCACGGTCCTCCACCACCACCACGCCGTCGTGCTGCTGCTGGACGGAGTCTTCCCCAACCTCTCCCTCTCTCCTTGCTGGATCAAGGCGTGGGAGACGTCACCGAGCTGCACGTGTGTTGAACGCGGAGGCGCCGTGGTTCGACGCTTAGATCGGAATCAACCGCGATCTGAATCGCTACGAGTACCACTCCTTCATCCGCGTTCTTGCAACGCTTCCGCATCGCGATCTACAATGGTATGTAGATGCACTCCCCTTCCCCTCGTTGCTAGATTACTCCATAGATTGATCTTGGTGATGCGTAGAAAATTTTGAATTTCTGCTACGTTCCCCAACAGTGGCATCATGAGTTAGGTCTATGCGTAGTTTCTATGCACGAGTAGAACACAAAGTAGTTGTGGGCGTTGATGTTGTCAATTTACTTGCCGTTACTAGTCTTATCTTGATTCGGCGGCATCGTGGGATGAAGCGGCCCGAACCGACCTTACACGTACACTTACGTGAGACAGGTTCCACCTACTGACATGCACTAGTTGCATAAGGTGGCTAGCGGGTGTCTGTCTCTCCCACTTTAGTCGGATCGGATTCGATGAAAAGGGTCCTTATGAAGGGTAAATAGAAATTGGCATATCACGTTGTGGCTTTTGCGTAGGTAAGAAACGTTCTTGCTAGAATCCCATAGCAGCCACGTAAAACATGCAACAACAATTAGAGGACGTCTAACTTGTTTTTGCAGGGTATGCTATGTGATGTGATATGGCCAAAAGGATGTGATGAATGATATATGTGATGTATGAGATTGATCATGTTCTTGTAATAGGAATCACGACTTGCATGTCGATGAGAATGACAACCGGCAGGATCCATAGGAGTTGTCTTAATTTATTGTATGACCTGCGTGTCAATGAATAACGCCATGTAATTACTTTACTTTATTGCTAACCGTTAGCCATAGTAGTAGAAGTAATAGTTGGCGAGACAACTTCATGAAGACACGATGATGGAGATCATGATGATGGAGATCATGGTGTCATGCCGGTGACGAAGGTGATCATGCCGCGCCCCGAAGATGGAGATCAAAAGGCGCAAGATGATATTGGCCATATCACGTCACTTTATGATTTGCATATGATGTTTGTCATGTTTACATCTTATTTGCTTAGAACGACGGCAGCATAAATAAGATGATCCCTCACTAAAATTTCAAGAGACGTGTTCCCCCTAACTGTGCACCGTTGCGAAGGTTCGTTGTTTCGAAGCACCACGTGATGATAGGGTGTGATAGATTCTAACGTTCGAATACAACGGGTGTTGACGAGCCTAGCATGTACAGACATGGCCTCGGAACACATGCAAAACACTTAGGTTGACTTGACGAGCCTAGCATGTACAGACATGGCCTCGGAACACAAGAGATCGAAAGGTCGAACATGGTTCGTATAGTAGATGCGATCAACATGGAGATGTTCACCGATGATGACTAGTCCGTCTCACGTGATGATCGGACACGGCCTAGTTTGACTCGGATCATGTATCACTTAGATGACTAGAGGGATGTCTATCTGAGTGGGAGTTCATTAATAATCAGATGAACTTCATTATCATGAACATAGTCAAAAGGTCTTTGCAAATTATGTCATAGCATACGCTTTAGTTCTACTGTTTAAGATATGTTCCTAGAAAAAATTTAGTTGAAAGTTAATAGTAGCAATTATGCGGACTGGGTCCGTAAACTGAGGATTGTCCTCATTGCTGCACAGAAGGCTTATGTCCTTAATGCAACGCTCAGTGTGCTGAACCTCAGCGTCGTCTGTAGATGTTGCGGAACATCTGACATACACGTTTTGATGACTACTTGATGGTTCAGTGCGTAATGCTAACGGTTTAGAATTGTGGCACCAAAGACGGTTTTGAAACGTCACAGAACATATGAGATGTTCCGAAGACTGAAATTGGGATTTCAGACTAGTGCCCACGTCAAGAGGTATGAGACCCCTGACAAGTTTCTTAAGCCTGCAAGCTAAGGGAGAAAAGCTCAATCGTTGAGCATGTGCTCAAATTGTCTGAGTACTACAATCACTTGAATCGAGTGGGAGCTAATCTTCCAGATGAGATAGTGATGGTTCTCCATAGTCACTGCCACCAAGCTATTAGAGCTTCGTGATGAACTATAACATATCAGGGATAAACATGATGATCCTTGAGCAACTCACGATGTTTGACACCGCGAAAGTAGAAATCAAGAAGGAGCATCAATTGTTGATGGTTAGTAAAACCACTAGTTTCTAGAAGGGCAAGGGCAAAAGGGGATACTTCATGAAACAGCAAATCATTTGCTGCTCTAGTGAAGAATCCCAAGGTTGAACCCAAACCCGAGACTAAGTGCTTCGGTAATAAGGGGAACGGTCACTGAAGCAGAGCTACCCTAGATACTTGGTAGATGAGAAGGCAGGCAAGGTCGACAGAAGTATATTGGATATACATTATATGAATGTGTACTTTACTAGTACTCCTAGCAGCACCAAGGTATTAGATACCGGTTCGGTTGCTAAGTGTTAGTAACTTGAAATAAAAGCTGCGGAATAAACGGAGACTAGCTAAAGGTGAGATGACGATATGTGTTGGAAGTGTTTCCAAGGTTGATGTTATCAAGCATCGCATGCTCCCTCTACCATCGAGATTGGTGTTAAACCTAAATAATTGTTATTTGGTGTTTGCGTTGAGCATAAACATGATTGGATTATGTTTATCGCAATACGATTATTCATTTAAGGAGAATAATGGTTACTCTGTTTATTTGAATAATACCTTCATTGGTCTTGCACCTAAAATGAATCTCGATCACAGTGATACACATGTTCGTGCCAAAAGATATAAAATAGTAATGATAGTACCACATACTTGTGGCACTGCTATTCGAGTCATATTGGGATAAAACGCATGAAGAAGCTCCATGTAGATGGATCTTTGGACTCACTCGTTTTTGAAAAGATTGAGACATGCGAACCATGTCTATTGGTATATATGCATGAAGAAACTCCATGCAGATGGATCGTTTGGACTCACTTGATTTTGAATCACTTGAGACATGCAAATCATACCACATGGGCAAGATGACTGAAAGGCCTCGTTTTTAGTAAGATGGAACAAGAGAGCAACTTGTAGGAAGTAATACATTTGATGTGTGCAGTCCAATGAGTGCTGAGGCACGCAGTGGATATCGATATGTTCTTACTTCATAGATGATTTGAGTAGATGCTGAGAATATTTACTTGATGAAACACAAGTCTGAATTATTGAAAGGTTCAAGTAATTCCAGAGTGAAGTTGAAGATCGTCGTGACAAGAGGATAAAATGTCTATGATATGATCATAGAGATATCTGAGTTACGAGTTTGGCACACAATTAAGACATTGTGGAAAGTGTTTCACAATTAATACCACCTGGAACACCACAGTGTGATGGTGTGTCCGAACATCATAACTGCACCCTATTGGATATGGTGCATACCATGATGTCTCTTATCGAATTACCACTATCGTTTATGGGTTAGGCATTAGAGACAACCACATTCACTTTAAAAGGGGCACCACGCAATTCCGTTGAGACGACACCGTTTAGAGAAACCTAAGTTGTCGTTTCTTAAAAGCTTGGGGCTGCGATGCTTATGTGAAAAAGTTTCGGGCTGATAAGCTCGAACCCAAAGCGGATAAATGCATCTTCATAGAATACCCAAAACAGTTGGATATACCTCCTATTTCAGATCTGGAAGCAAAA
Organism: Triticum aestivum; assembly: GCF_018294505.1. Taxonomy (NCBI): domain Eukaryota; kingdom Viridiplantae; phylum Streptophyta; class Magnoliopsida; order Poales; family Poaceae; genus Triticum; species Triticum aestivum. Next base: position 56,712,971 of record NC_057802.1, on the reverse strand, counting down.
GTAATTGCTTCTAGAAACGGATCCTTTCTCGAGGAAAAGTTTCTCTCGAAAGAATTGAGTGGGAGGATGGTGGAGACTTGATGAGGTTATTGAACCATGACTTCAACTAGTGTGTAGCAGGGCACAGGAAGTTGTTCCTGTGGCACCTACACCAATTGAAGTGGAAGCTTATGATAGTGATCATGAAACTTCGGATCAAGTCACTACCAAACCTCGTAGGCCGATAAGGATGCGTACTACTTCAGAGTGGTACGTAATCCTGTCTTGGAAGTCATGTTGCTAGACAACAATGAACCTACGAGCTATGGAGAAGCGATGGTGGGCCCGGATTCCGACGAATGGCTCGAGGCCATAAAATCCGAGAGAGGATCCATGTACTTGATGGTCGTACGGCTGTTGGGTGCAGATGTATTTTAAAAGGAAGACAGACAATGATGGTAAGTGTCACCATTAAGAAAGCTCGGCTTGTCGTTAAGATGTTTTCCGACAAGTTCAAGGAGTTGACTACGATGAGACTTTCTCACTCATAGCGATGCTAAGAGTCTGTTGGAATTGTATTAGCAGTCTTGCAGATAGGATGTCAAAACATTGTTTCCTCGACGATTTTCTTGAGGAAAGGTAGTATGTGATACAACCAGAAGGTTTTGTCAATCCTGAAAGATGCTAACAAGTATGCAAAGCTCCAGCAATCCTTCTAAGGACTGGAGTAAGCATCTCGGAGTTGGAATGTACGCTTTGATGAGATGATCAAAGTTTTTGGGTTTATACAAGGTTTATGAGAAACTTATATTTCCAAAGAAGTGAGTGGGAGCACTATAGAATTTCTGATGAGTATATGTTGTTGACATATTGTTGATCAGAGATGATGTAGAATTTCTAGAAAGCATACAGGGTTATTTGAAAAGTGTTTTTCAATGGAAAACCTGGATTAAGCTACTTGAACATTGAGCATCAAGATCTATAAGGATAGATAAAAAACGCTTAATAGTACTTTCAAATGAATACATACCGTGATAAGATTTTGAAGGAGTTCAAAATAGACCAGCAAAGAAGGAGTTCTTGGCTGTGTTACAAGGTGTGAGTATTGAGTAAGACTCAAGACCTGACCACAGCAGAAGAGAGAGAAAGGACGAAGGTCGTCCCCTATGCTTTAGACGTAGGCTCTACAGTATGCTATGCTGTGTACCGCACATGAAGTGTGCCTTGCCATGAGTTGGTCAAGGGGTACAATAGTGATCCGGGAATGGATCACATGACAGCGGTCGAACTTATCCTTAGTATCTAGTGGATTGAGGAATTTTCTCGATTATAGAGGTGAACAGGAGTTCGTCGTAAAGGGTTACGTCGATGCGAACTTTGACACTAATCCGGATGACTCTGAGTAGTAAACCGGATTCGTATAGTAGAGCAGTTATTTGAAATGGCTCCAAGTAGCGCGTGGTAGCATCCACAAGATGACATAGATATTCATAAAGCACACACGGATCTGAAAGGTTCCGACCCGTTGACTAATAACCTCTCTCACAAGCATAACATGATCAAACCAGAACTCATTGAGTGTTAATCACATAATGATGTGAACTAGATTGTTGACTCTAGTAAACTCTTTGGATGTTGGTCACATGGTGATGTGACCTATGAGTGTTAATCACATGGCGATGTGAACTAGATTATTGACTCTAGTGCAAGTGGGAGACTGTTAGAAATATGCCCTAGAGGCAATAATAAATTGGTTATTATTATATTTCCTTGTTCATGATAATCGTTTATTATCCATGCTAGAATTGTATTGATAGGAAACTCAGATACATGTGTGGATACATAGACAACACCATCTCCCTAGTAAGCCTCTAGTTGACTAGCTCGTTGATCAATAGATGGTTACGGTTTCCTGACCATGGACATTGGATGTCGTTGATAACGGGATCACATCATTAGGAGAATGATGTGATGGACAAGACCCAATCCTAAGCCTAGCACAAGATCGTGTAGTTCGTTTGCTAAGAGCTTTTCTAATGTCAAGTATCATTTCCATAGACCATGAGATTGTGCAACTCCCGGATACTGTAGGAATGCTTTGGGTGTACCAAACGTCACAACGTAACTGGGTGGCTATAAAGGTGCACTACAGGTATCTCCGAAATTGTCTGTTGGGTTGGCATGAATCGAGACTGGGATTTGTCACTCCGTGTAAACAGAGAGGTCTCTGGGCCCACTCGGTAGGACATCATCATAATGTGCACAATGTGACCAAGGAGTTGATCACGGGATGATGTGTTACGGAACGAGTAAAGAGACTTGCCGGTAACGAGATTGAACAAGGTATCGGGATACCGACGATCGAATCTCGGGCAAGTAACATACTGATAGACAAAGGGAATTGTATACGGGATTGATTGAATCCCCGACATCGTGGTTCATCCGATGAGATCATCGTGGAACATGTGGGAGCCAACATGGGTATCCAGATCCCGCTGTTGGTTATTGACCGGAGAACGTCTCGGTCATGTCTGTATGGTTCCCGAACCCGTAGGGTCTACACACTTAAGGTTCGATGACGCTAGGGTTATAGGGAATAGATATACGTGGTTACCGAATGTTGTTCGGAGTCCCGGATGAGATCCCGGACATCACGAGGAGTTCCGGAATGATCCGGAGGTAAAGATTTATATATGGGAAGTCCTATTTTGGTCACCGGAAAAGTTTCGGGTGATATCGGTAACGTATCGGGACCACCGGGAGGGTCCCGGGGGTCCACCAGGTGGGGCCACCAGCCCCAGAAGGCTGCATGGGCCAAGTGTGGGAGGGGACCAGCTCCAGGTGGGCTGGTGCGCCCCCCCCCACCAAGGCCCAAGGCGCATGGAGAGTGGGAGGGGGCAAACCCTAGGTCCAGATGGGCCCTAAGGCCCACCTAGTGGTGCGCCCCCCTCTCTTCCTCCCTTGGCCGCCCCCCCTAGATGGGATCTAGGGCTGGCCGCCACCCCTTGGGGTGGGAACCCTAGAGGGGGCGCAGCCCCATCCCCCCTATATATAGTTGAGGTCTAGGGGCTGCCCAACAGATGAGTTTTCCCATCTCCCTTGGCGCAGCCCTATCCCTCTCGCTCCTCGTCTCCTGCGGTGCTTGGCGAAGCCCTGCTGGAGTGCCACGGTCCTCCACCACCACCACGCCGTCGTGCTGCTGCTGGACGGAGTCTTCCCCAACCTCTCCCTCTCTCCTTGCTGGATCAAGGCGTGGGAGACGTCACCGGGCTGCACGTGTGTTGAACGCGGAGGCGCCGTGGTTCGGCGCTTAGATCGGAATCAACCGCGATTTGAATCGCTACGAGTACGACTCCTTCATCCGCGTTCTTGCAACGCTTCCGCATCGCGATCTACAATGGTATGTAGATGCACTCCCCTTCCCCTCGTTGCTAGATTACTCCATAGATTGATCTTGGTGATGCGTAGAAAATTTTGAATTTCTGCTACGTTCCCCAACACCTTGGTCATGTCATCTCCAAGGATGGTATTGTTGTCAACCCAGAGCGCGTTCAGGCTATTCTTGACTGGACCCCTCCGAAGACTGTCCAGCAAGTCAGAAGCTTTCTCGGACTTGCCAGTTATTGCCGCTGTTTCGTCGAGAACTTCTCCAAGATTGCCAAGCCCCTGACTAATCTGCTGCACAAGGGCGTTAAGTTTGATTGGACAGACAAATGTCAGGAAAGTTTCCAGGCACTCAAGGACAAGCTGACTTCTGCCCCAGTGCTTGCTCCCCCTGATTCTCGCAAGGACTTCGTCATTTATTGCGACGCTTCACGTCAAGGATTAGGCTGTGTCCTAATGCAAGAGCGCAAAGTAATTGCGTATGCCTCCCGTCAAGTGCGTCCTCATGAAGAGAACTACCCAGTTTATGATCTCAAGCTTGCTGCGGTTATCTTTGCACTGAAGCTATGGCGACAGTACCTTCTCGGTAATCGTTGTGAGATCTTCACTGATCATCAGAGTCTGAAGTACCTGTTTACTCAGCCAGATCTGAACCTCCGTCAGCAGCGGTGGATGGAAGCTATTGCTGACTACAACTGCGGTATATCCTATACCCCTGGCAAGGCTAATGCAATGGCTGATGCCCTGAGCCGTAAGTCTTATTGCAACAATCACATGGTCTACAAAGCTCAACCCCGCCTTTATGAAGAGCTATGCAAGCTGAACCTTCAACTAGTTCCACAGGGTTCTCTGAATAACCTTGTCCTGGAACCAACTCTGCTGAAAGCAATTAAGTCTGCTCAAGCCAAAGATGCTCACGTTGATTTGATGAAAAAGGATCCTGCCTTAGAGAAATCTAGAGATTTCTCACTTGGTGAAGATGTAACCTTATACTTCAGAGATCGCATTGTAGTACCCCGGTTCGAGCTTATGACAGAGAAGGTGATGAAAGAAGCGCATGACACCCCTCTCTCTATTCATCCGGGACGAGAATTGTAGCATTCGATCTGCATTCTTGAAGAAGCTGAACGTCGAACACGCCAGAAGGTTACCAGGTTCCTCAAGGTGCAATGGTCAAATCATTCTAAAGATGAAGCCACTTGGGAACGCGAGGATAACCTCCGTGCTGAATACCCCGATCTGTTCCCTTCTACCTCTTAATTCTCGGGACGAGAATTTCTTTTAGAGGAGGAGAGTTGTAAAACCCGGTGTAATGATGCTATAGTAACCCCTGGGGTTAAGTTAATCTTTTTGCTAAACATGTGTCTGATCATTATTATCTCATGTTTCTTTCAACTTCCCCTTTTTATGCAAATTCAAATGCTAAGTGAAATTCAAAATTTCTCAAACATGAAAACAAAAATGTTCATCATGTGCCAAATATTCCACAACTAATATTGGTGGTGAACCAACATTTTTGCAAAGGGTTTAAGTGGCCTAAACTACTTAAAACAGTGACCTAAGCAATAAATTAAATGCCTTTTTAATTTATAAATTGGCAAACTATTTCAAAAGTCTCACAATATTTTTGTGGCAGTGCACTTTAATTCTTTGAAATTGTTTTGGCCAGTGGCATAATTTTGCAAAGTCATTATTGGCTAAAAAGAAAATGCAAAAGCTGCTGAAAATAAAAAAAGGAAAACAAAAAAAGGAAAAAGGAAAAGCAGAGAGAGAGAAAGCCCCTGCCCCACTTGGGCTTCGGCCCACCCGAGCCAGCTAGCCCAGCAGGCCGGCCCACTCCCCCCTCACCGGTCGCTCCCTCCCCTTCCTGTTCCTCTGCTTCGTGTCGCTACAGGGGCGAGGACGACCCCGACCACCTCGCCGGCCTCGCCGGGAGAGGATAAGGGCGACGCCTCGGGCTCCCCTCGTCTCCCCTCACCCACTTGCCCTCTCCACTTGCCCCCTCCCTCTCACTCTCGCCCACGCGCTCGCCTTCCTCTCCCCCGGTTCCCCATCCACTGCCCGATGACACCGTCGCCTAGTCCTCGCCATAGGCGCGGCTGCCAGCCACCCCGCGCCGTTTGCGCATGTCCAGTAGCGTCGGCGCCTTCACCTATGTTGCCTACGCCCTTGGATCGGAGCGGGGAAGCTCCACTGTCGCCGCACACATCGTCTTCTTCCTCGACGGCCGCCGGCTGCCTTTCGAGCACAACCATTTCGAGCACAACCAATATATATTAGAACCCCCTTTACTTGCCGAAGCACTTCTTGGATCTGTCAATTATGCTATGGCCGGAGTCCTACTCATAGTGATCTGGTCGAATTGGCCCTTCCTCCCCGGCGAGCTTTGCTGCTCCTAAGCCACCAAGGGTCTTTCTTGACCGCTCGGTGAGCTCCACTCCGTCCTCTCCCCTCTCCTTCCTCGCCTCACCGCGCCCCTAGCCGTGGCTACAGTCCTGGCCGTAGCACGCCTCCGCCGCCGTACTCGTCGCCGTGTCCACACTCTCCGTCCAGCTCGGACGAGCACGGCATCGTGCTCAGCACGCTCCCAGCAGTCCAACGCCACCTTCCACGGTCCTTGCTGTGCCCTGCAGCGACGAGCACGAGCACGCCCGAAAGCCACCGCCGCCAAGCTCGACGCCGGCGACCTTTCCGGCCTCCCCAGCTACTGCCGCTGCCGCCACTCGACGTGGTTCGTTCACCGCGTCCGAACGACGCCTCTCGCGCGTCAAATAGGCCCCGGACGGCTATTTCCGAACCTCGCCAGCGATGCGCCGCCACGAAATGGCCCGCCGGAGTTACTCCGGTCACCAGCGCCGGCGTGGGCTGACGTGGACGCCTAGGGCCCGTCCCCTGAGCTACTAACCGTGGGCCCGTGGGGCCTGTTGACTGAGTTGACCCAGTCAACTGCTGACTGGGCAGCTCAGTACCACTGACGTGCGGGCCCCACCACTTAAATAACTAATTAAAATGATTTTATAATTAAAAGTAATTAGTTTAGCTAATTAGTCACTGACATGTGGGTCCCAGCTGCTAATTAACCACGTTTAATTAAAATAACCCACTGTTAGCCCTCTGTCTATGACATGTAGGACCCACTGGTCAGTTTGACCAGTCAGCGAGTCTGTTGACCTGCTGATGTCATGCTGACACTCTGCTGACGTCATAATTTCTTTTCTGTTAATTTAAGTAATTCCAGAAATATGCTTTAATCTTTGAAAATTCATAGAAAATAAACCGTACCTCGGATGAAAATGTTTTCTACATGAAAGTTGCTCAGAAAAATCCAACGAATCCGAATATGCGGTCCGTTCATCTGTCACATGCCCCTAGCATGCTGAACATGGAACATTCCTCCTCCGGTCATCTGTTTGATACAGGTCCGGAACCGGGATTACATTCCCGGTTGAATTCCCCCTTCACCTTTATCGTGTGGCCATACGTTAGGTCACACCCGACACATCATATTGCCATGTTATGCTTTGTGATGTTATGCTTGCTTTATATTTATTGTTTCTTCCCCCTCTTCTCTCCGGTAGACCCCGAGACCGATGTCGCCCCTGTGATCGACTACGTTGACGACGACCCCTCCTTGCCAGAGAAACCAGGCAAGCCCCCCTTTGATCATCCCGATATCGCCCATTCCATTCTCTCATGCTTGCATTAGATTTTGCTACTGTTATTGTTTGCTCCTATTCTGATGCATAGCCTCTTTTGTAACCTGTTCATTGTTACCTACCTGCTTATCCTAAACTGCTTAGTATAGGTTGGTTAGTGATCCACCAGTGACCCCCACCTTGTCCTTGTTGCCCCTGCTTCATCATCGGAGACCTGATCAACGGGATCGAAGACCAGGCCCCGGAACCGCACATCACTTTCCCCTTAGTTGCTCGACACTACTTGGTTACTATTGAGTGCCGAGGGTGAGACCTCTACAGCACTTCTGATGTTAACCATGTAGTGTAGCTATTCGGTCGTGGTCATCGAGGGTGATTCCGCCTTAACCACTTCCGATACGACTCTGTCGTGCAACCCCTCAAGTGTGAACCTCGGGGGTGATTCCTCTTACATTCACCTTGATGATTACATCGAGTGGAATTCACCGGGGGTGATTCCTCGGGTTTTCCCCTTGATGTCTGGACACACAGTTACTATGGTTACTATGACTTTACACTGAACCATGTTACTAAAGACGGGTCGGCCCTGAGGGGTACCCGCGCGAGCTTAATTGCGAGTGATGTGGAGTCGGGTTGACCTGGAAGGTGCCCGTGAGATAATTACGAGGCGTGGCCGGGCATTCCTAGCCCTTGCCGCAAGTCCTCGAGACGGGGCGACGGGGTCACATCTTTCGTGAGTCTCTGCTTGTTACCGCGCGTTCCTAATCCACTACGATTTGGATATTTGATCCAAGGGGCCTCTGGCCTGATAGCACTAACCATCACGTGGGCATAGTATGGGCGTTCTGCGTCGTATGCATCAGCCGAAGCTTAATAGACGTCAAGCGACTGAGCGGCGCGCGCCGGGTTGGACTGGTAAGCTCTTACCTTTTTAAGGAGGTAGCTAGGTCTGCTCACCGGCCGCCCACGCAATGTGCAGGAGTTCCCGGGGCGATGGCCCATGACCCCTGGGGGCATAGGTTTAGTCCGGCGTGCTTGACCTCTCTATTAAGCCTAGGTCGGGTTGCGGCGTATTGTTTGGCCGAGGCCGGGCATGACCCAGGAAAGTGTGTCCGGCCGGAGTTAATCGAGCGTGGTGGGTAAGTTGGTGTACCCCTGCAGGGAAGAAAACATCTATCGATAGCCTATCCTACGGTAACGGACACTTGGAGTTGTATCCCGATCGATACAACTAGGACTGGATACTTGAGATGAGACATGGATATGCGAATTGGATTATAATTGGAACTGTCTAGTATGGCTCTGGGATTGCTTTCTCGCAGGGAGTCGAGAAAGGATCTCTGGCCGAGGTTGATAACACTTCTACTACTTTACTTTATGCTACTCTACTTCCTCCTGTTGCTGCAAGATGGTGGTTTCCAGAAGATGCTAGTCTTTGATAGGACTAGGGCTTCTCTCTATTCTGGCATTTCTGCAGCCCAGTCCACATATACAACCTTCCTTTGATAATGTTGCATATGTAGTGTAGATCCTTGCTTGCGAGCACTTTGGATGAGTACTCACGGTTGCTTTGCTCCCCCTTTGCCCCTTTCTTCTTCTTTCCGGTTGATGCAACCAGATGTCGGAGCCCAGGAGCCAGATGCCACCGCCGATGCCTACTACTACGTGGAGACCGACGACGACCATGAGTAGTTAGGAGGCTCCCAGGCAGGAGGCCGTGCCTCTTCGATCGTGTTGCTTTTGTGCTAGCCTTCTTAAGGCAATATTATTTAACTCATGTCTGTACTCAGATATTGTTGCTTCCGCTGACTCTTGTGTATTCGAGCTTATGTATTCGAGCCCTCGAGGTCCCTGGCTTGTAATATAAAGCTTGTATTATTTTAATTTGTGTCTAGAGTTGTGTTGTGATATCATCCCGTGAGTCCTTGATCTTGATTGTACACATTTGCGTGTATGATTAGTGTACGATTGAATCGTGGGCGTCACAGGCCGACCCCTAACTCGGTCACACAGGTACGAAGTTTTCTCGGACTTGCTGGGTTCTACTGCCGGTTCGTGAAGGATTTTAGTATCATCGCAACGCCGCTCAACGAGCTCACAAAGAAAAATGTGCCATTTGTTTGGAGCGACGCACAAGAGGAAGCCTTCACTACTCTTAAAGATAGGCTTACACACGCCCCTTTGCTGCCATTACCTGATTTTAATAAGATGTTTGAATTAGAATGTGATGCTAGCGGCATTGGTTTAGGCGGTGTTTTATTACAAGAAGGCAAACCGGTAGCATATTTTAGTGAAAAACTCAGTGGGCCTAGTTTTAATTATTCAACATATGATAAAGAACTTTATGCACTAGTTCGGACTTTGGAGACATGGCAACATTATTTATGGCCTAAGGAGTTTGTCATACATTCTGATCATGAATCACTCAAGCATATTAGAAGTCAAAGCAAACTGAACCGTAGACATGCAAAATGGGTTGAATTTATTGAGTCTTTTCCTTATGTTATTAAGCACAAGAAAGGGAAGGAGAATGTTATTGCCGATGCATTGTCTAGGCGCTATACCATGTTATCACAACTTGACTTCAAAATTTTTGGACTTGAAACTATAAAAGAGCAATATGCTAATGATATCGATTTTAAAGATATTTTTCTCAATTGCAGAGAGGGTAGAACTTGGAACAAGTTCGTCGTTAATGACGGATTTGTTTTTCTTGCTAATAAGTTATGCATCCCAGATAGCTCTGTTCGTCTTTTGTTGTTACAGGAGGCACATGGCGGAGGACTTATGGGACATTTCGGTGTTAAAAAGACAGAAGACATCCTTGCTGGTCATTCCTTCTGGCCAAAAATGAGACGGGATGTGGAGAGATATGTTGCACGCTGCACGACATGCCAAAAAGCTAAGTCACGACTAAACCCACATGGTTTATATATGCCTCTTCCTGTTCCTAGCACTCCTTGGGAAGATATATCTATGGACTTTGTATTAGGACTGCCTAGAACACGACGGGGAAGGGATAGTATATTTGTTGTTGTCGATAGATTCTCTATGATGGCACATTTTATATCTTGTCATAAAAGTGACGATGCTACTCACATTGCTGATTTGTTCTTTCACGAAGTAGTTCGTTTGCATGGTGTGCCAAATACAATTGTTTCTGATCGTGACACAAAATTTCTTAGCCACTTTTGGAGGGTGTTGTGGACAAAATTAGGGACTAAGCTTTTATTTAGTACTACATGTCATCCTCAAACAGATGGTCAAACTGAAGTGGTTAATTGAACATTGTCTACTATGCTTAGGGCTGTTTTGAAAAAGAACTTAAAAATGTGGGAATAATGTTTACCTCATGTAGAGTTTGCTTATAATCGTTCAGTTCATTTTACCACAAAGTTATGCCCTTTTGAGATTGTTTATGGATTTATACCTCGTGCACCAATTGATTTAGTACCTATTCCATCTTCGGAGAAGGTAAACCTTGATGCTAAAGAACGTGCTAAATTAGTATTGAAAATGCATGAGACGACTAAGAAAAATATTGAACGCATGAATGCCAAGTAGAAACTTGCTGGTAGTCAGGGTAGGAAAAGTATTGTGTTTGAACCAGGTGATTTAGTATGGTTACATTTGCGAAAAGATTGCTTCCCTGATTTACGAAAGTCAAAGTTAATGCCTCGTGCGGATGGACCTTTTAAGGTGATAGAAAAAATTAATGAGAATGCGTATAAGGTTGATTTGCCTGCAGAATTTCGGGTTAGTCCCACATTTAATGTTGCAGATTTAAAGCCTTATTTGGGTGAGGACGAAGAAATACCGTCGAGGACGACTTCGATTCAAGAAGGGGGGATGATGAGGGCATCTCTGCCGCAGTTACACCTGTCGCCACTCCTACATCAGTTATGCCATCCGGACCTATAACTAGAGCGCGCGCGAGACAAATAAATGGCCAGGTACTATCGTTCCTTTATAAATATGATCTGGCTAATGAGGATATAATATTACGCTCATATTCAGATTTACTTGTACTTAGGAATAAAGGAGAGATAAAAGATGAAGACAGTGTGCATTCAGATCAAATGGAGCAACATTCTTGCATGCATGTCATGTCCCATCCATGTACATGCATGAAGTGCACCAAGGGACTTGGATTAACGGGCCAACATCACACTACTAGAAAAAGGCTTACTAGTGGCGCACCAGTTTTGCCTACTAATGGCGCACTACTGGTGCGCCACTAGCACCACGCCACTAGAATATTTTAGTAATGGCGCACCACGAGTGCGCCATTAGTATCCCAAAGGTGCGCCATTAGTAACTGGTATACTAATGGCGCACCAGATGGAAGTACGCCATTAGTAACATTTTTTAAAAAAAAATCGTTTTTTCTTAATCTCTGGTCACTATTTCACATATGAGATATCCAACACATATATATACAACAAGCATCCATATAACAATCATATCCAACACACAAGTTTCATCATATATACATACATAGCCAACACATAGTTCCATCGTTACATATTACAAAAGTTTCACATTGTTCATCCAACACCGTTATCCATCCAACACCATATTACAAAAGTTTCACATAGTTCAGTTCTCATTGTTCTTCTCCTTCTCCTTCCTCAGCCTGATGCACCAAGAGCGGCGAGGCGGTGGAGGCAGCTGTGGGATGTAGTCTTCTACCACAATTGGCGTGGTCATGTCGCCCAGCTGTGGGATCGCCAGCGCCACCACCGGTGCGTGGTCATTGTCAGGCACCACCACCATCGCGAGGCCACCTTCAGGCAGGACGGGCAAGACCATCGCTAGGTCATCCTCAGCCACCACCATCTCTTGCCCATGGTCAGCCACCACCATCTCTTGCCCATGGTCAGCCACCACCATCTCTTGCCCTTGGTCAGCCACCACCAGTGCTAGGTCATCCTCAGCCTGATGCCCATCGTCATCCTGCAGCTCCTCATCCCCACTCTGCTCCTCTTCTCCCCCACTCCAGTCCGGATCATCCTTCTTGTTGTCTTTGCTGCTGCTAGAATCGCTGCTGCTTTCGCTAAAGCCAGAATCGCTGCTGCTTTGGCTGTAGCCAGTGTCGCTGCTACTGCTCCCATTGCCTGTCCAAATGCAACAATGGCCGTTAACAATCGATGTGAGACAAAGCCAAATGTAGAGGAATAAGAAGAGGCAGAACGCACTGGCATCTTCGTCGTCAGCGTAGCGCATGCGACACATAGTCGTGTTGAAAACCTTCACGATGAGCATTGTGGCGTCATCGTCGTACCTGAAGAGAAGAACCCGGTCCGCAGGTCGTAGGCACTGTAGAACTTCTCCCAGCCACGGCACAGGTACATGTGGCCCTCCTCGATCACCAACTCCACGTCCCACAGCCTGCGAACCCCGCTGCCGGCCTGTCGGAGCTTCACATTATGTGGCGGATCTTCACCCAGCATGTTCATAAAAGTGTCAGGCAGCCTCTGCAATTTGGGACAAGGAGTGATGTAGCAAACAACAGAGTTATCATAATGAGATGGGTGAAGGGGAGATCTCTCGTTTTATATACCTGCCTTGTGGCTGATACTGAAGTCCCAAGTATGACACTGAAGAACTCGAAAGCATCCAACTCGTACTCCGGTGAGGCAGAGCGGCGGTGGCTGCTTCCCCCCATCTCTGATAAGCAGCAGAAGAGACCAATTAGTACCCTTACAACATCACATTGCAAATAGATGAATTGTGTAGGTATGCATGGATTTAAGATTATTTGTTCAAAGCCAATTTGTCAATGATTAATATGATATCTCAATTTCCACCAAATAATACATTTGTTATACACCACATTTTCTTTTCCTTTGGAAAAGAAAAAAGCACACTGCATTCAAGTGAATGTATCTTTTATTGCAAAGCCACAACTTAGCAATAGATTCAAAGTTAACGATTGGCACCTAGAAAAGCATTTCAACATCTTCACAGATTTTACTAGCTACAATACATTCAAAAAATAAATGATATACAGTTTGTATCTCTTTGCAATGAACACACTCTAGGGGTTTTGCCATCCCCCTTTTCCTTAGATTGTCACAAGTCATGATTTTGTTCTGGGAGAACATCCAAATGAAACCTTATACCCTAGGGGGCAATTTAATACTCCATACTACAGGAAGATACAAAGGTTGCACCCCCCCTAAAATTCACTAGAACATATAGAGATTTATAAGAGCAGGTCCCTATAGATTCATGCTAGCTAGGCAGGACCTAATTGGGGTAATTTTTTCCAAATAAGAAAGAAGTCTGCCTCTCCATCTAGCTATTTTGGCTAAAATTTTATCAATAAAAGCTAGCAGATCTTCTCTGCCAATCATGACATATTTATTCTCTAGCAGATACGGCCTATGCAAATTGTTTAATGCAACACTAGTGTTGAGTTGATGATATAGAACAGGGCCTACAACAATTTATTTTAAGACATTCACTGGCCCGGAAGTCAGATCTGGAGCCATACTTTGGTGCATACTTTGGTGTAGGGGTTTAAATAGACAAATAGTGCACTGGAGGAAACATAACAGAAACGCCAATAGAAGCAAACACTTCCTATAGGGGGGAATAACATTAACATATTCAAGAACCCTCATTTAGTTCTTGGAAAGCTCTCATTTTGGACACAGCACTTTGACTACCTATATATATGTAAACATTTACGTATATTGGATAATTATATGCCATGTGTAAATTTGTCTCAGCAAGTAGCCCAGTTTGAAAAAGCAAAAAACAAACTTAAATGATACAAAAATACAGATTTGTGTGCATGAACATGAAACTGCATGTATTTGCCACTATGATCTAGAAATAAAAAAAAGGGAATCCATTTTCAATTCCCTGTAGATAACAAACTAAAGAGGCAGCTAACACCTAGAGATTCAAACTTGCAGTTTCATCATGCAAATTCAACTGGACCTTCTTGATTTGATATTATCAATAAAATTTATCATTCAGCTAACCATGACATATTTGACTAAACTTGATGTCTGCAAGTAGAAATAAAGTGCATATAGGATTTAACCTTTGTGTTTGCCCTAATAAGATAGCATCATGCATCTGTTCTTTTGAGATGGGTGAAAGGGAATGGGGAGGAAGGGTGGAGAGGGAGGAAGGAGGAAGGAGGAGGGGTACCTGGGCGGGCGCGGCTGGTCGCCGGGTGGTGGAGGACGGCAGGGGCAGGCGGGGTGTGGGCACGTCAGAGGAGGAGGAGGCCCTCGCTCACCGGCTGCTGCAGGGGCCAGAGGAGGCCCTCGCTCATCGGAGGGAGGAGGAGAGGAGCGCTCGGCCGTCGGGGGCGGGGGGGGGGGGGGGTGGAGTCCCGCGGGGGTCGGGGCGGCGGCGTCGGGGCAGCGCAAGACCACAGCGGCGGCGGCGTCGCCGACGGCGCGCAGGCGCGGCGGAAGCAAGGGGGCGGCGGCGTACGGTTGGGGTCGAGTGGGGGATCTGGCGAGGGAGGGAGGGAGGCCAGTGCGAGGGAATAGGTGGAGTGCGGGATGTCTATCTAATGGCGCACCTCCCCCAAGTGCGCCATAAGTACAACGATAGCAATGGCGCACCTCACCATGGTGCGCCATTAGAAATTACTAGCCCGACTGCTCAGGTTATATTTCCACCTAACCCTATCTCCATCAGAACACGCCCACTAGCCCGACTGGTCAGCACGCAGCACACACACTAGGACGTCCTGGGTTCGATTCCCAGGCTCCCAAATTTTTGTTTTTATGCATTTAAAATGCTGTTTGATATTTATTTGTGTTTAAATATGTTCAAACTTTTTTAAATCATAACAGTAATATTTTTTTATAAAAACAGTAATAATTTTTATAAAAAATGCATTTAAAATGCTGTTTGATATTTATTTGTGTTTAAATATGTTCAAACTTGTTTAAATCATAACAGTAATATATTTTTTATAAAAACAGTAATAATTTTTATAAAAAATGCATTTAAAATGCTGTTTGATATTTATTTGTGTTTAAATATGTTCAAACTTGTTTAAATCATAACAGTAATATTTTTTATAAAACAGTAATAATTTTTATAAAAACAGGGTGCGGGGGAGAGGGTGCGGGGGGTGCTCGGCGGCGGTGGAGCGGGGGAGGGTGCGGTGGGTCGTCGGGGGTTGCGGGGGGTGCTCTGTCCTTGTCGTTACCGGTGTAGGATTCCATCGTTACCCCGGAGTTCTGATAACCATCGCGAGGGAGAGGGACGAAGGGGAACTGGCGAGGGAGAGGGAGGAATTAGCTATAGGGGGGAACTGGCGAGGGAGAGGGAGGAATTAGCTATAGCATTCATTTGTGACGGTGGAGCAGGCCTGAGAGGGTGCAGGGGGTCGTCGGCGGCGGTGGAGCGGGCCGGGGAGGGTGCGGTGGGTCATCGGCGGCGGTGGAGCAGGGGAGCTAGGGCGCGGTGGGTCGTCGGCGGCGGTGGAGCGAGGGAGGGTGCGTTGGTCGTCGGCGGCGGTGGAGCAGGGAAGGGTGCGGTGGGTCGTCGGCGGCGGTGGAGCGGGGGAGGGTGCGGGGGTCGGCGGCTGCACCCGGTGGAGCGGGGTAGAGGGTGCGGGGGGTGCTCGGCGGCGAGGGGGACCGGATCTGGCGAGGTGGGATAGCGATCGAGATGGAGGGGGATCGCTAGTAATGGCGCACTGTTCCCTGGTGCGCCATTAGTAGTTTTGCAAAAAAATAAAAAATAAAAAAATATAGTAGTGGCGCACTCTGCGGCTAGTGCGCCATTACTAGTTAGAACTAGTAATGGCGCACTGTGCGCAGGTGCGCCATTAGTATGTTTGGAAAAATAAATAAATTTTTTTTGTTACTAATGGCGCACCGTTTGTCCGGTGCGCCATTAGTGTCTTTCACACTAATGGCGCATCAGCACATGGTGCGCCACTGCTATATAGCAATGGCGCACCACATGTCTGGTGCGCCATTAGTGGCCATTCCATCTATAGCCCTTTTCCTAGTAGTGTCACCACGTGGGTGGGCCTCTGTCTTTCGGCCACGCCACCAGGTGCTTGGCGCAACTTCCAGGAAGGCCAGCTACGTACGACGCGCAGTCCGATTCGTGGACAACACATACCGCCTTCGACCGGAAGCAGTAGCGAAACGTTTCGACCGCATCATTGCCTTTTAATAAATAGCTAGTCTAGGTTAGTGTTTAGACTCGGGTTTTATTGTATTGTCTAGCCATCACTACAATTTCGCATCTACGAGACGTGTAGGACTACCGCCTTGTCAGATCCACAGTGGAACCCCAACTTTTGATCTAGTTCGTGTGCTTAATTTTTCATCCGCAATTTCAGATTGCAATTCACCTTTGTTCTTGCCGGTTCTTCGATTGCTTGCAGGAACTCGAACCTCGTTGTTCAGGTTGATCGTGCCTACGGCAAGGTCAATAACCATCGGAGATTGGTTTAGCGATTGTCGAGGCGTATCATCGGGTACGGTATAGCCGGATCGTCAAGGTCAAAATCCACAAAATCGATAATTATCCCCACTCTCATCAAAAGATCGGGCCACCGTCACATCACCAAGGAAGTACATGGTTGCTTGAGAACCAAGCAACCTATCTAATAGTTAACTTAATCCTAATTAGCTTAATTAATAAGCAACTATTCTATTCTTAACACTCCCCCTTGTACAACGCCTCTTCATTGGTATATCCATCATCTTGATAAACTCTTTGAATAATCTTGAATGTCTCCTCCAAAAACCCAGTGGGAAAAATATGAGGAGAATAGTGCAGATATGTTGCTAAAACTCCTTTAAACCCAGTGGGAAAAATAATAAGGAGAAAATGATGCAACATATAATGATTATTGTCTCTTGATAACTCATATGAGAAAAATCTTTGAAGAAGGAGAAAACCCATCAACGAGTTTAGAGAACAATTAATATGTCTTGAGCACTTTCTTTAAAAAACCCGATAGGGAAAATAGAAAGTATGACGTATGATCTTTGATAAGATATTGCCTCGTTAAAAACCATTATGAGAAACTTTGAGAGAAAACTCATAAGGGAAAAGTGTGCGATATGATATGCCATTGAAAACCCCCTTTAAAACCCAGTGGAAAAAATATAAGGAGAAAATGATATGACATATACAGGCACTTGTGTTTATATTGTCTTGTTAAAAACCTTTATGAGAAACCATTAGGGAAAACTCATGAAGGAAAAAGAGTACAATATATGCAATCTTAGGATTGTTAATGGGTTATAGATTTGAGAAATTACTCCCCCTGAACTTTGCAAACCCGGAGAATGTGTAAAAAAAATTCCATTGATATGATCATGACATTATGAATAATCTGTAGGATTTTCAAAGTATGTTGTTTGCATATTGTTTCCTCGATTTCTATAATTCGCGAGGATAAGTAATTTTTTGAGCAATGTACTTTACGATATTGCTCTTCATATAACCTGTAATTTTTTAGTAACACAAGTGGTGGCGTCTTGATAAATCAAGTCATGTGATTCTGATGAATCTCAACCACATTATTTTGAGTGTGGTTAATCATTCTACCGAGACATGCATATTATGCGATTCTTTTAGATAAAGAAAATATGTCCGAATGATAAGTGGAAATAGTCATTAAAGTCTATTTGGATGACTTTCATGAGAATACTATTACAGTGAATTCAGTCATTGATATGGCATTATTGGGATCAAATAAAGAGCCAATATCATTACAACATATCATGGTCATATCTTGATTTTCCTGATGGAAATGCCCAAGATGTATTGTGAGCATGAGATATAAGTTCTTATTTCTTATATCGACCACATACCTTTTGTTGGGGGTTGCACTCTGGACAAAGATAGCAAATATAGTCTCAGGCCTGACGTAGTCTGCAATTATATGAGTGTGTTGGTGTTAGTGAGACGTAGAACTTTAGGTTCTGATATCACTTCATTATCACCCCTAGGTATGAATGGATTTGTACCCTATCAGGGGTAGTATGACCATATTGCATGTCTTCTATTGGTATGATATATCCACATTGAACTTCTCGTATATGTATTGGATATATGTAGACTGATATGTATTCTTGAGAGAATGCTCAGGTTGTAAACTTAAGTTAAATTTGGTTGAATCCAAATTTTCCGTCTTGAGATGATTTTGTGTATGTTTAGGTCTTGTATAGACATTGATGATGAGGTCATCAATATACACTGAGGTGATGAAAGGAAATCAAATTTGAGATTCCTTTATTAAACATGTAAATAATCATCATTATGGAGTAATCCTTTTGAAGAAGGAACTCATTTAGTCCGTAGTACCATATGATTTAGGACTATTTCAAGTCATAGAGTGACTTATGAAGTTTTACACAAAACTTGTTGCGATTTGCTTTTGGATTCAGAAGTATAAGCCCTTCAGGGACTTCAATAGAGATTTCTGAAATGAGTGATTCATATGAGTATGTAGCCACTTCATCCATCAACTGCATGGATAATATTATTATTTTTATTGCCAATGATATTTAGTATCGAAACATAATTCCACTCATACATAGAGGGTATGTTACATCATAATCGATGTCGGGTCTCTGCGTGAACCCTTTTGCTACAAGCCTCGCTTTCTCACCACCTCATTGACTTTGTCTATGAATGAGAAGTTTTTAGTATTCCATATGGAAGATACTTATGAGGAGTAGGTATTACTGCGATAAATACTACTCATTTGTAGAGCGAGTGTTATTCTTCATTACTTGCTTCCTTTTATGTGAACCAATATGAGTGCAAGAGGCACTCTACCATGGATTTTGGTTTGGGGCCCAAAAGGTTTAGCAATTTGAGAAGAAATATATGTCGAAAAATGTAGTCTTTAGTCTATATGATTCTGATGGAATCACTCAAGTTTGTGGATAATATATTTATTCCTTTTTAACTCCTTGTGATTTCCTATAACTTATGGAGTCAAGGCGTTTCGATGTCCCGGCACCAAAACATTTGTGCACATTTATGCCGGGCTTTGGATGATGAGCATCCAGTGAGGTGTCCTTCAACTTGATGTTGAATTACATTTACTGGTTAAGGATTTGATTTCCTCTGTTTCCGTGGAAGCATATGAGAAGTTATATCTCGTGTTGTCAAATTTTCTCCCCCTCTTGCTCTCATTTGGGAAGAAGAGTGGTTTATCAGGTACCTTCACTCTGTCTGACACTTTACTGCGGGAATATAGAATTTAGTAACGCCTTGTCATCAATAAATGTATGTGGTAGATTTGCAATGTGTTGCAAATATATGATTCTCTAAACTCCTAGTTCAGATTCTTTGAGTACGTGGATATAAGGATTGAATGTCAATAACATTTCTAATTTATTTCTCGGCATTCTTTATGGTACTTCTCCCCCTAATGCCAGAAAATATCCTTATTGCTGATGCAATCAGCATACGGGCTATGAATAATTTTGGTTGACGGATAAATTGTTATTCCTCACATAGATCCCTAATTTTCTGTGAGTGCCCATTGATGTACGCTGGAGTGGTGATGTCGGTATGTAACTGAATTATCACAGATGGGAAATACTTTGTTGATTTCCATGTAGTAACTACAAGGGGAAAGTAGTATGATATGCAGTTGGTATGATCTACATCATACTTACGGTGTGTAAGGCCGTATGTGTCCAGCAAGAGGCCGGTAAATTTTACAATTCTTTAAAAGTGGTCATGTAAATTTTTTAACTCTCTTTGATAAGAAATCTAGCAAAACCATTCCGGGTATGCACAGAAAGTACTGAATGCAAAAAAAATGCTCATTGAATGAGTTCAACAACATTGTTCATTCGTATGGGTTTATAGATCCTATTTTCAGGAGAATTTGCTCTTACTTTGATAAGTTGAGCAATTTATTTAGTAAGATCATGCATGGTTGTGTGTGATAAGAGACACACTTAAAAACATTTTATGAATGTGTATATGAGTACCATAAAGTATCTAAATTACCCGAGATAATGGTTCAACATTCCACATATATCTTTTGAATGTGTTCAAGGAAGAATAAGTGGCTTATTTAGAATTTTAAGGTGAGAGTTCCTTAAAACAGATTTCCCCTGTGGCACATGTGGTGCACATATAGTCTGATGATATGGGGAATATTTTGCAACTTGTTAAGTTGTGACCAATAGAATTGTCAACAATTTTCTAATCATCCCCAAACCAGGATGGCTAAGGCTATCAAGCCTATATTTAATTTATTAATACTTAGAAAATCATTGTGTACGCAACAATATTGAGTATGAAGTGAAACATACATTCAAATTTATCGAATATTGTATCCAAGGGATATGATATTGGACATTTTACTACATGTAGTAGTGCCTTATAGGCTAATAATATGTCGGGATAATTACATTACCCGAGGTCTCCCATATTATTGAGTGCAAATGTGTTCATCTTCCATTTTCTGCACTAGATTTTGGTCCTCCTTCTGATGAAGATTCTGAGAACAATCCTTTGCCTGAATCTAGTTGTTATTTGCAAATTTATCCCATTGAACTTATTGGCCTTTTAATAAATTTGTGGTGTGGTTCGACCATATGTTTGAGGGTTTGGTAATCATAGGTACAATATTTATATAACCACACATTTGACGAACTTGAGAGTTGTCTTTTGATCATTTGAAAATGACCGATTCCTGTTAAGAGATAATTCTATCTTTGGTTGTCTATTAGCCTCCACTTTACTTCGAATTCATCATGGTACTATTTTGTGACCACTAACTTGCATAGTATTCTCGGTATTAGCAAGAATTTCAAATAATGGTATAGCACCCGTTGGGTGAATCTGATGATTTTAAGAAATTCCATGTTTCTTCATCATAAAAATGGTAGTACCATCTTAAGAGGAGGTAAATTGTATAAGGAATTTTCAACCGGATCTGCATATGAAAATATTTGATCACGGGATCTCAACTTGAAAGTTGATTAAGTAACAGAATTGTGAGCTGCGGTAGACTTGAGGTCTTGAAAACGAATGGGTGATCATTCGTGATGTGCTCATGGCATCATGTTTATCTTAAGGGAAATATCCAGGGTGAATAAAAATGCATCCATTATGTACTTTAGTTTGAGAACTAAGTGAAGTTGGTGACACATAAAATGCATATGAGCGTTACAACTTTAGAGTCACCGCCAAAAACATAGACGTTGCATGTTTAACATTGGTTAGTCACTATGAAAGTATAACCACAATGTGATGTGGACATTGCAAAAGTGTTGAGACACTCAATCGTTGCCATAAATTATGGGATTCATCTTGATGGATGGACGACACTATAATTATAAATAGTGACATAGGCTCCCTTGCCATGTATTTTACCAATGTAATAGAAAGTAATCACCATGGTATGCAAAAATTTGCGTAATTTCCTATGACATATTCAAGCAAAATAGGCTTAAATAGTTGATATTAGCACCCCTAAAAAATACCATTTCGGCATATAGCAAGTGTGCAAGAACAATATTTACTATGAGAGTAAAATATTTTAGTGAACAACAACAAATGCTTCAGAGGAGCAATTTTTTTTAGAAAGCTGATGCTTTTATAACCATATGTGTAGACCTCAATTTATATAGGATAACACTTGGAAGATAATCACCAATATGGTGTAGATCTCACAGTAATAGAAAACATAGTATGACTTTTGTCAGTAGATGTTCATATCTCTATTACCTTATGTTATGCTATATTCAAGAAAATCACTTTGAAGGTAATCATCTGCCAAAATGACATGATGTAGACCTTGTAGTAATAATGGATAGTCTGCAAAATTCGCAGTAGATGCCAGTATTACCTTATGATATCTTGAGGTAGTCAAATCTAATATTAATATTTGGAAGAGCACTTTGAAGGTAATCATCTTGTAAAATTGACAAGATGTAGTCCTCACAGTAATGATGGATAATCTGCAAATGATGCAGTAGATGCCACAAATACCTTGTGATTCACAAATAAAATTTGGGCTTGTCATATTAAGTATGAAAATTTATAATTCTTAATAGAATCTCATTCAGATTTGCAAAAAAAAAATGATTTCTCTTGCAAAATTATAGTTGTCACAAATCGCATGTAATGCTAGGGATAAAAACATAGATGATGTCTTAAATTTCATAGGAATAAGATCTTAGATATAAGCAAAATATTATGTTGCAGTATTACTGAGGTAATACATATGGATGCAATTTATGTAACACACTTGAAGACATGAGGCTTAAAATGGTATTTTACATGATACAAAATAATGCATAATTATATTGTATGCTATTTAGGGAGACATGAGGGCATATGGGCCCACTGGTAACAAATTTAAAAGGAGTCTAAATGCAAAACGCCGAAGGGATAAGATATCCCCGATCCTTATCTCGTGCTTGTGACTCTGACCATGGCAAACCACTGCCGTTCGTACAGTTACTATTCCCTGTGGGGAATTTTTCTAGCCGTCATCTCCATTGGTGGTCGGGAACTCCAGTCAGATGGCACCGCGCCGGGAGGCCCAGGGCCGAGGACCGCCGACGCCGGGAGTCTCCGCTCGCCTCTGGCTGTTGCGGGAGGCTACCTTCGCGCCGAGCAGAACCAGGCCGACGGCCATGGTTGGTAGCTGGCGTCGCCGTGCTGCGAGAGCGCTGCCGCCATAGACGGCTGTACCGAGGAAGACCGCGGATGCGGGCACCACCGTTGGCGTCCAGGAGAAGGGGAGGGAGGGGCGAGGCCACGCCATGCGTCCAAGGTCGCGTCGCATCGCCGATCGCACCGTCGCGCCGTGCAGGGCACCGGCTGTAGGCCGCCGACGTCCGCCGGGCTGCGGTCGCTGCTACCAGTTCGAGGGAGGTCGGTGCATGCGCCGCTTGCTCCTGCCGTGCCTGGGGGCATCTATGGCCGCTGGCCGCCTCCCGTTAAGGCCGAAGGCCATGGTTGCGCCGGACAGCGTTACGTTGCCGTTGCCAGCAGGTTAGTACTGATTCTGTGTAGGAACAAGAAAAATTGGAATAGGATCACCTGATGATGTAGCAATTAAGATCCAAGAGTTTTGATTTGTATGCTTCATGTGTGAAGTACGGATTCTGAGAATCAGGATGCTCTAGTTCGTGACTTTCCATGTACTAATCAAATTCTTCGATGCTCTACTTTCTCCTTCTCTGGTCATGGCCGAATTTGTTTCTTCGGCCGATTGCTTTTTTTTCTTCCACTTTGTGTGTTTCGCGTGAGTGAATATGCGTAAGGATAAACAATCCTTTCTTAGATTACTGATTGACCACAAGAAAACATGATCTAATAGACAGAGATTAAAATAGGGAAACACTACTAGTTTTCCTGATCAAGGCCTTTAATCCTTGGATCGTTGGGGATAGACAAGATCTGTTCTTCATCCTCTGCAATGATGTTCTGCTCTTCTCTTGTCCGGCCAAATCGCTCGATAGGAGAGCAAAGTGCATGATAAGGTGTTTTAAGTGAAAAATAAAAAACGAGAGAGTTTGAATGAAAGATGATCCATCAGTCTTTATTAATGATAGAAGTGGGGTATTTGTACCACGTGGAAGTACACATGATGCTTGGCGGTCAAGTAAATACATAGTTACTTAAGAGCCAAGGAATTATATAGTTGTCTTGAAAGCCATGAAAGGACATGGTTGCTTGAGAACCAAACAACCTATCTAATAGTTAACTTAATTCTAATTAACTTAATTAATAAGCAACTATTCTATTCTTAACAAGTCCAAGTGAGCGTGTCATCATCCTGTAGCTATCTTCATATAGACCACACGTGGAAAGGCCAGAAGTCAACGTGTCGAGAGAAGACAGCAGCAGGACTACCAGTATGTACCGCTCTCCTCTCCGAGAGAAAATACAGTCCACATAAATATGAAGGATCATTTTTACTCCCTCGTAGTTTAGATTTTTATGTTGTTCATCGTCTTTATTTTAACGGCGACAATAACGGTGTTGAATAAAGATTCTTCGGATCTTTCTTTGACGAGCCATCTGTCCTATGGTTTGGGATGGATATGGAAACCAGTTTGTTCAAGTAAGGACGGCGTGACGGCGGCGGCATCCTCATGATGGACCTGTGTCCTCGGGCTCCGCCGTTGCGACGGCGTTTGCTTCAGCAACGGCGCGGAGCTTGGGAGGTAGTCCAGAAGCGGATGCAGATTGTGGTCTGCATCGACAAAATCTGGAAGACAGAACATGTGCTGGGCTCGTGGTTCGTGGATGTTGGTATGGTTTCCTCCTTCGGCGTCTTAATCATGGTGGGGTGCCAGATCTGGAGTTCGATGACATGTCCAGGATGTTGTCTCGGTCTGTTTCGTTTAACGACAAGGGCTTCATTTTTGATGAGCCACCTTGAAGGTCCACGAAGCTGCATATCAGCGATGGAGCCGTGTCGAGCTCGGGTGAGGAGGTGATTTTTCATTCTTTTCTTCGGTGGCTGCTATGGTGGTGCCGGAGACTGGTGACGTGCATTGGTGTCAAACTCAAAAATGTTCTGCTATCTTTTCAGTTTTATCATATCGGTCTTTACGTGACTTATACTTTTTTTTTATGATATAAATGAGACTCGTATTATCATAACTAAAAAGCTGACCATTGACTTAAGGTCTTAGTCTTTGCTCGTGACTCGACGTGGCACACCCATGACCGCGGCGTGTGCGGCTCTGCGCGCGCGGACCAGTCGTTGCTGGCCATCGTTACCGCCTAGTGCACGGTCCAATAAACTGTCGCCAGCTCGCTAGATACATCGATCATACTTGTGTTGTGTACTGCATTTTTTTTTTTTGCGAACTCAAACCTTGTATTACTCAATCACAGTATCATTACAATCCTCAGCAACTAACTCCAGAACTTCCGGAGGACCCGACCCTAACCAAGTCATAGTCCTATTATTTAGACGACCAAAGGAAGCTAACAAGTCGCTCGCCTTATTCCGTGAACGAGCTACATGAGTAATACAAGTTTTATGACGGCTTAATAAATCTCTAATCTCATTAACTAAAGACGAGTAGATCGAACGATCAATATCTCCACATGTGATCATAGCCACAGCAGCAGAAGAGTCAAGCTCAACTTGTATCGGCAGCGTTGTGCGTTGAACCGAAGAGGATAGCCCCTCCAAGCAAGCAAAAAGCTCAGCCTCCAGCGCATCTCGGCAGACCCGTAACGCCCTGCACGCGGAGAAGATGATTCTTCCTGCCTCATCTCTCAAGATCATGCCTGCCCCAGCATCTTCACATGACACAAAAGCTCCATCCGTGTTTAGTTTTGTCCACCCATGCTTCGGTTTTTCCCATCTAGGCAACGTAGCCTTAAGAGTAACCGATTGAAGACTATTGTCCATCATAATGCTGGCTTTTCCTTTCACTGAATCCACACCTTTATCGTTCTTGATGGCCATCAGAGAGCCCAGATAACTCTGCAGGAATCGGACCGATACTTCCATCTGTGGTACCGGTTTATGATGCACCACCTCATTGCGTATGAACCAACTTCTCCAGAACACAAGAAGTATCATACACCTCTCAATATCGCTCATAGACGCGAGTACTTGCAGTAGCCACTCCCTGCCACAATTAACAAAAGACTGTATCCGAGGTAATCTCCAGACTTTTGCCATTCTCAAATATAGATCCCTCCCGAACTGGCAGCGCACGAACGGGTGAAAGTTATCCTCCGTGTCTAGTCCACAAACTGGGCAAACACTTGTGGTCTCCAATCCGATCTTATGCTTATTTTTCCACGTTGGCAGCCCATCGGTCGCGACTCTCCATGCAAAATTTGCCACTGTTGGCGGAGCACCACAACTCCAGATGAACTTCCAACAGCTTCTCGCACCTGACGGCGACGAACTAGATGATTCTGCATTGGCCCTGTGTATCTCGTCGAACGCCAGATGATATGCACTCTTCACAGAGAAGACACCCAACTTGTCCGGCCCCCATGCAAGAACATCCTCGCCACGCCTAGGTGACACCCTGATCTTCAGAATCTCCATCACATCTGCTTGCATGAAATATTGGTTCAGAGTTTGAACTTTCCAGGTCCCATTGTCATTCAAAAGATCGGACACATATCGAATGCGACAGACACCCTGCCTCGAGATCGGTTTGTAAGAGAAAGGCCTTGGTATCCAGCTATCCCGCCACACCCGAATGCTTCTCCCATCGCCTATTCTCCAAATCAGACCTTTCTTTAACAACTCCAAACCATGGCTAATAGCCTGCCAAGATGATGAGGCATTTCCAGCAAACACCGTGTCCTCTAACTTGCCCGCCGGGTAGTATTTGGATTTGAGCAAACGGGCGCACAAGCTATCCGGCCTTGTGATAAACCTCCAAGCTTGGCGAGCTAGCAGGGCTTGGTTGAATAAACGAAAATCTCGGAAACCAATTCCACCTCTATCTTTTGGTTGCATAAGATGATCCCAACCCTTCCAATGCACCTTCCTCTTCCCCTTCTCCGACCCCCAATAAAAGTTCCTCACCATTCTAGTGAGATCGTCGCACACCGAGAACGGAAGCTTAAACACTCCCATTATATATGTGGGTAAAGCTTGGGCGACAGACTTTATAAGCACTTCCCTCCCCGGCTGCGCCAACAATCCGTCACCCCACTGGACAAGTCTTTTGGTAAGGCTTGTTTGAAGGTTTTGAAACTTCCCTTTAGACATGCGACCCTCGGGTGTTGGAAGACCCAAGTACTTCTCCTAAAAAACCAGACTTTTGACTTTAAGAACATCCCTGACCTGCTCCTGATCGGGGGCCGGACATGCTTCCCCGAAGAAAATAGAGCACTTGTCATAGTTCAAACTTTGGCCCGTGGCCACACTATAAAGATCCAAAGCTGCTTTAACCTGCTCCGCTTGATCCCTCGTAGCCTGAAAGAACAACATGGTATCATCTGCAAACAACAAGTGGGATATGCCCGGGGCTCTCCTACAAATTTTCATGGGAGCAATATCGCCGGCTTGCACCTTGCTTTTCAAAATAGCTGAAAGTCCATCTGCCACAAATAAGAATAAAAACGGAGAGAGTGGGTCTCCTTGCCGTAGCCCACGCGGCGGTGCAAATGAATCCAGGAGAGTTCCATTTAATTTAATTGAATACCTCACCGATGTGACACACGCCATAATCCAATCAATCCATCTGTGAGAGAACCCTAACCTTTGCATCACCTGCTTCAAGAAAGCCCAATCAACTCTATCATAAGCTTTTGACAAGTCCAGCTTATATGCACAAAAACTCCTTGAGGGGTCCTTTTCTTGTTTAATATAATGCAAGCACTCGAAAGCAACCAAGGCATTGTCTGTAATCATCCTGCCTGGTATGAAAGCACTTTGCTCTACCGAGATTATGTCATCCAACAAAGGCCTTAATTTGTTAACAAGGCACTTTGAAATTACCTTGTACGTGACATTACAAAGACTTATTGGCCTATAGTCCGACATCCTTGAGGGATTAGATTTTTTTTGGAATGAGCACAATTGATGTATCATTAACACCCTCAGGCATAACACCGGAACTGAAAAACTCCCTGACCGCACCCATGACTCCCTCCTTCACCGTACTCCAATTCCGCTGAAAGAAACGAGCGGGAAAGCCATCCGGCCCTGGTGCCTTCAAAGGCCCAATTTGAAACAATGCGTCAGAGATCTCCTTGTCCGTAAACGGCGCGCACAGCCTATCATTATCGGCCGGTGACACCACTCGTTCAAATAAACTTACTACTTCAGATGCATTCAAGGTAGTATCTACAGCAAATATATTATGGAAATACTCATTTGCGATATTGCTCATCGCTGCAAACTCAGTATGAACGGTTCCAATGCTATCCGTCAATTCCCTGATCTTATTCTTCCTCGCTCTCCAAACTGCTTTGCTTTGAAAGTACTTTGTATTTCGATCTCCTTCCTTCAGCCAGGATATCCTCGATCTCTGCATCCACAACATCTCTTCCTGATACAACAACTCATTTATTTTATCCATGACACTTCTTATTTCTTCCCTGTCCGCATTCATGTGCATAAGCTCCTCTAGTTGGCTTCTAGACCTCGCAAGTTCTCTAGTTACATTACCAAATTTCCTGCTCCATGAACCTAGCGCAGTCATTGTTTTTGACAGGGCCTCTCTCAATTGCGCTAGGTTATGTATCTCCCCTACTACTGTCCATGCTTCTTTCACCACTTTTGGCAGCGCCGAATCTCTCTCCCAAAATACCTCGTACCTGCGGCATCTTTCTCTCACCGGTCCCGGGTCCGGTTCCCCTTTAAGGAAGACCACGAGGTGATCGGAACATGGGGACGGTATATGCTCAACTGCAGCAAAAGCGAACAAATTTCGCCAATCATTTGTAGCCACTGCTCGGTCAAGTCTCACCTTGACATTTGCCGACCTCCCTCTTCTGTTATCATACATGAAAGGAAGGCCAGTGAACCCAAGATCTACTAATTCACACACCTCCAGCGTATCCCTGAACGCTACCATCTGTGCTTCCGCCCTTGGCGTGACCGATAAATGCTCGAAATCCCACATAGCTTCGTTAAAGTCACCAATTACTAGCCAAGGCAAATTATTAGCAGTTTTCATATCCCGTAACTTAGTCCACATTAGGTGTCTATTTTCCACCCGTGGTTCTCCATATACAAAGGTAGCTCTCCACTCTGGCGCTCCTTCCCGAACCCTGATAACTATATCAATGAACCTGTCATCCTTGTCCAGAATATCCACCACACATTCTTCTCTCCAATATAGTGCCAAACCACCACTTAGACCATTGCTATCCACTCCACAAAAACCCTTCACACCAAGTTTTGCACGGATCCTTTTCATCTTCTCCTCCTTTTGTCTTCTTTCACACAAAAACACCAGCATGGGGGAACGCGACTTACACAACGTCGCTAGCTCACGAACTGTCCGGGTGTCCTCCCCTCTCTGGCAGTTCCAACTTAGGCAATTCATTGGATCCGACGGTCCTCCTCACCGGAGGCCGCCTGCGTAGTGGTGTCCATGTCAACTCCCTCACTCTCCTCCCCCACTGCTTCCCCTTGCTTCCTCCTTTTCACTATTGGGTTCTTGCCCGGAGTGCCCTTAGGGTCCGACGGGATCCCTACACCATTGGCATCGCCAAACTCCAAGCGAAGGACCGCATCTGCCACCTTTCCTCCTAGGTTCTGCACACCCTGGCCCCGCGCATTGACCACACCATCCTCATCCACCAGCCTCTTCCTCGCTGTACGTTCCTCCGCCGCCTTCATCATCTTAAACTGCATGATATCCATCCCCACAGTCAGCTCCAAACATCCCTCCCTTTGAGAAACCACCTCCTCCTTCTCCTCCGCAGCGTCAGCCCTACTTCCTCTAGCTTCACCTCCTCTACCACCCCTTCTTCCTCCACGCCCCCACCCAGCAGGGCAAGCACCTCCTCTACCTCCATCGCTCCCTCCACCTCTACCTCCTCGACCACCGGAACCCACTGGTTCACTGACCCAATGCAGCCAATCCCCCCATTCACAAAGTGCACTATCATGAACTCCATCACCACATTCCTCCACAACATGACCCATACGCCCACAGAAGAAGCAGAAATCTGGGAGTTTCTCATAAAACACCAAGTACCTCTTCCTCTCCTTCAAAGTGATGTGCACAAACCTCACTAACGGTACTGTTACATTGACGAACACCCGAACTCTCAAAAAGTTTGATGGATTAATCCTTCCTTCATTCACTGTAACTGTAAACGGGGGTTCCCCTACCTTCTTAGCAACCTTCTCTGCCAACTCCTTCTTCCTCGTCAGCCCGTTCGGCAATCCTTTAATCCTAGCCCACAATGGATACATGTTCAACTCATACTCTTCTACATCTGAAAATCCATCATACTCCACTAAGACCACCGGATCCCTTCTGAACTGCGACGGGCCCCCCCTCCATCACACGCTTCCAGTCACCCAAACAATGGCATTGAACCAAGAACAAGTTGGGTCCCTTGATATTGAAGGTCACCCCCTGCGCACATGCCCACGCGTTCCTCATGGAATTAAGCAGAGAAGCATGGCTAAACGGCCGTAGGGTATGAACCCTAAAGAGCGCCATCCAGCGAACATCCTTGATCAGATTCTCAAACTCCCCAGATAGATCCAAATCTTCTTCCTCCTCCCCTTGCAGCTTGAGGTTCTCAAACGCACCATCTAGATCTTCGTCTACCACATATTGCTCCCAATCTGCCTCCTCATCGTCCTTCTGAACGTCAGCCTCACTCCCGCCGATCGTCTTTGCTACATCCTCATCACCCTTCGCCTTCGTGTTCCTCGGGCCCAGCCCGCCGCCCGAAGATGGATCTTCAACCCTAGCCGCCTCTACTTCCGGTATCTCCATCCCTCCTCTCACCCCCTGACTGCTCGGGTCCCCCATGCAATCGTCGGAGTCCACTTCTGCCAGCCCCTCGTCGTCCTTCGCTCGAGAAAACGCCGTCGATCGGTGGGATTTGACGTAGATTTGGTGTACTTCGGCGGCGCCGCCGAAGGAAAGGTTGGACCCTAGGAAACCCTAGGGGAAAGACTTCTATGCGACGGGGTAACGTGTACTACGTATATAACAGGGTGCTGGTACATCACACAAGTTACACCACGCAAATTTAACCTGCCATCGCACATTGCAAGGGATCATTTGCACGCACATCTCCTCCACAATTAGCGATGGCATGTCCCAAGCCATTCCGCTTGCTGCTTCTGCTCCTACAACTCCAGCTCATTGCCGTGAACTCGCTTCACCGTCCGGAGGCTACGTTCACTGATCACACCCCGGCGTCGCCGGACCAGGCGTCAGCGCTGCTCTGGCTGAAACAATCCTTCTCCGCCACAAATCACTCCACCGCCGCCTTCCTTTCATGGAAGGCCGGCTGGGACTGCTGCCGCTGGGAAGGCGTCCGCTGCCGTGGCGCCACCGGCCGCGTCGCCTCGCTTAACTTGGGCGATCGCGGCCTGGAGAGTCCCAACCTCGACCTCTTGCTCTTCGAGCTAAGCTCGCTCAGGTATCTCAACCTAGCCAGAAACGACTTCCGTATGTCCGAGATACCGTCCGCCGGGTTTGAGCGGCTCACCAAGCTCACCCACCTCAACCTCTCAGCCACCAACTTCTCAGGCCAGGTGCCACCCAGCATAGGCCGCCTCACCAACCTTTTGTCTCTCTCGACCTTTCCTTCCACTTCGAACCATCAATTGGGCCGTTCCACGTCGACGGCAAGTTTCACGCCGACATAACTCGCCAAGGGCAGCTCACACTCCCAAACTTAACAGCCATACTTGCAAACATGGGTGGTCTGAGGGAGCTCCATCTTGGCTTCGTGGATCTCTCCGGTCAAGGGGGTGAGTGGTGCACTGCTTTGGCCAGGTACACTCCGAATCTTCGTGTTCTTAGCATGCCATACTCTGAACTCACCGGTCCCATATGCGGATCAATTGCCGGTTTGCAGTCTTTGTCGGTGATTGATCTGCAGCACAATCATTTGACCGGCCCATTTCCAGAGTTCTTTGTTGAATTATCCTCTCTGAGTGTTCTCCAACTCAGTTATAATGACCTTCACGGTTGGGTCCCTCCGTCTATCTTTCAGCACAAGAGATTGGTGACTATTGATCTTCACCAAATTCCTGGCCTATCTGGTACTCTACCAAATTTCTCAGCTGATAGTAATCTTGAGAATTTGCTCGTCGGCAACACCAATTTCTCCGGTTCAATTCCAAGTTCCATCAGCAATCTCAAATCCTTGAAGAAGTTAAGCCTTGGTGCGCAGGGTTTTGTTGGTGATCTTCCCTCGTCAATCAGTGAGCTCAAATTCTTGAGTTCATTGCAGGTCTCTGGCTTAGAAGTAGTAGGATCTATGCCACCATGGATCACAAACTTAACTTCCTTGGAGGTTCTTGAGCTCTCCCTTTGTGGCTTGCATGGACCAGTACCTTCTTCCATATGTGAGTTGTCGAAACTGAGAATATTGTCACTTTATAGTTGTAACTTTTCAGGGAAAATACCTCCATGTATTTTTAACTTAACTCAACTAGACACCCTATTACTTCATTCGAATAATTTTAGTGGCGAAGTGGAACTTAACTCGTTGTGGAAATTACCAAACTATCTAACTTAAAGCTCTCAAACAAAAAACTAAATGTAATAGACGGAGAAGATATTACTTCTTCCGTGTCTTTTCCAAACATAAAGTTCTTAGAGCTAGCATCTTGCAACATAAGTAAATTCCCCAATGTATTGAAGCATTTAGCTGGGATTTATGTGATTGACCTTTCAAACAACCAAATTCAAGGGGTCGTGCCACAATGGGCTTGGGAGACATGGAGCAATTCACACCTTTTCTATCTAAACTTATCGCACAATATATTTACTAGTGTTGGCTATGACAGCTTTCTCCCTTTGGGCCCAGTAGACGTGTTGGATCTCAGCTTCAACATGTTCAAGGGGCCTATACCCATACCAAGATCCTCTGGCAGTGTGCTAGATTACTCATGCAACCATTTTTCATCCATGCCACATAATATTTCTACTCAACTTGGAAAAACTGCCATTTTCAAGGCATCAGGAAACCAACTGTCTCGGGATATTTTACCGTATTTTTGTGGTACAAAGATACAATTTCTTGATCTATCTTACAATATCCTCCATGCCACAATACCCTCATGTCTAATGAAGGACACAAAAGCATTGAGGGTTCTAAATCTGAAAGAAAATCAGCTTCAAGGCAAGTTGCCTCGTGATGTCAACAACAATTGCATGCTTGAGGTGCTAGACTTCAGTGGAAATTGGATCCGAGGGCAATTGCCTAGATCTCTCTCTTCTTGCAAGAAGTTGGAGGTTCTTGATGTGGGAAATAATCAGATGAACGATTCTTTTCCATGTTGGATGAGTGGACTTCCTGGTCTTCAAGTACTTGTCCTGAATTCTAACGAATTCTTTGGACAAGTGGCACCATCTGTTGCTAATAATAAAAACAATTGTCAATTTCCAAGACTGCGAATTCTGGATCTCGCCTCCAACAACTTCTCGGGTACATTGACAGAGGAATGGCTTATGAATCTAAAGTCCATGATGGTCGATACCGCTAACGGGATATCAACGATGAAATACACATTTGAACTACAAAGGCTCCAACAAGAATATCAAGTCGCCACTACACTCACTTACAAAGGGTATTCCATCACACTTCCAAAGATCGCAAGGACCCTTATACACATTGACGTGTCAAACAATGCATTCCATGGTAGCACCCCCCAAGCTATTGGGGATCTTGTTTTGCTCAACATTCTCAACATGTCACACAACTCCTTGACTGAAGGAATGCCATCCCAGCTTGGTCACTTGAAGAAACTAGAGTCTTTGGATTTATCTTCGAACGAGCTTACGGGAGTGATTCCACAAGAGTTAGCATCTTTGGACTTCCTTGGGACACTAAACTTATCCAACAATAAACTGGAGGGAAGAATACCAGGATCACCTCATTTTGAGTTATTTTCCAACAGCTCATTTACGAGGAACGATGGGTTATGCGGGCCTCCATTATCCAAAAAATGCAGCAATGAGACAACACCATATACGACGGTTCATCCTTTGAAGGAAAACCCTGCAGACATTGTGTTATTTCTCTTGTCTGGATTGGGATTTGGTGTTGGGTTTGCAGTTGTAATCATAGGGACATGGGTTCTCCCTATTAGAAAGAGAAGTTGAAATGGTGCTCTATTTTCATTTAGAAGCAGTGGGGTAACAGGTGTGAAGATTATGAAAACATATGTAGTACATAATTGGTAGTAGTTACTGTTTTTCTTAGGTGAGGAGGTAGTAGTTAATGTTGTACTGTTGTATTACTGTTGCAAGTCATCTGCATCAAGGCTTATAAGTTAAGGGGAAATGGTGTGACATGTTGTATCATGAAAATAGATAGTGATGTGCTTCTTTACTCAAATCCTGATCGAATTCATAGTTGGGTGACCGAATTTTCAGAGTGACAAGATTCCTTTCTCTCCCTGTAAAAATATTTATGCTTTTTTAGCTCAAGTTTTTCAGTTAGTACTGCAGACTCGAGATGATATACTACTGTCTAGTACTCCCTCCGTTCCAAATTAAGTGACTCGACTTTGTACTAACTTTAGTACAAACTTGAGTCACTTGTTTTGGGACGGAGGGAGTACTAAAGTAGACAGACACAACATGGCAATAAGAACTACCGGGCTACGAACATTGTGGAAGTGCTAAAGCACGGCTGTACAAGTTGGCAAAAGAAAACATTGGAGAATGATCCGGCCATACAAGGTAATATATACTTGGCTGAACAGGTATGTAAGCAGGTGCTAAAGCAAAAGTGTCCTGATCTAGTTCGTAGACTGACAGAACATGGAGATGATATGCTTTTTCTGGATAAGTTTTTATTTAGTACTTCTGCATACTGGAGATGATATGCTAGAGTAGTAGACTGACAGAACATGGTGAGTGATATCAGAACTACCAAACAATTCCATGAGAGGTATATGTAAGCAGGTGCATAAGCATAAGAATCCAGGCATGCATAATCCCACATTTGGCAAAAAAAAAGCAGGTAAAAACTCGAAGGTAACAGGGCAACACCAATAAACCGTCTAAAGGACCGAAAACCAAAAGATACACAACCGGCAGGATACCAAGGATTCAGCAGATATATGAAACTACTAGTACGTACCAGCGTCAGGGAACGAAACACAGCTCATGCTCTCGATCGAGCGGAAACGAAACATCGGCCACCGCCAATCAGAGGACAACTATGACGTCCATGCTACCGGTTGAGCCCCAGAAATCGTCCGGTACGAACAGGAAGCGTTTGGCCTTGTACCCCTGCAGCATACGGACGAACGGCACTTCCCCACACGCCGACAACGACCACCGCCGGTGGCCATACACCTTCAAGTATATTGACTCCGCCTCCTGATCCACCTCGGCCCCGTATGGGCATACGCGGACCACCGAGAGCGAGCGGCCCGTGAGGAGGTCGCCGCCGTTGAGAGCAGGAGGAACACGCTCTTGCCGTCGGGGTGGAGCAGCGCGCGCAAGGGCGTCGACTTCTGTAGCGTCACTGTGACGATCATAGTGTTGGGAGTGGTACTCTTGGTGAAGGTGGCGGCGTCGCCGGCTGGCGCGTGGGCGTCAAGAATGTGACTGTAGAGGAGGCGGCCGCGGTAGGCGCAGCCGTCGAACGGACAGAGGTACGGCGCGAAGCGGCATGCCTCCTTCTCTGGATGAAAGCATATGTCGCACACCAGAGTATCCATCTCAAGGGAGAAGACGTCGAAGATCTCGTCATCCTCCTTCTCTGGATGCTCCGTGTTCGTGTTGCCCTTGCTTGTTGTTCTCGCCTTCTTTGATACGCTGCCACCACTAGAATCCATGGTCTTCTTAGGTTCGCCAACACCCTTGGTGCTTTTCTTGTCCCTCTCTTTCTGCATCGCCGAATCTCGTACAAGATCTGTATCCAAATTTTCGTATGCACTTTTTCTGTATGCAAGCAAAATAAAGCAGTGACGAACTGACGAATCGATTCAGTAAGAGAAAAGGCAAACCTGCAAGTTGAGATATGCTAACCTGCAGATTGAGATGAAGATGGAAGCCCAGTCGTCGTGATATCGTATTGGCAATGGCACAGGCGCCGCCGGCCACTCGGAGAATTAATAGGCAAATCTCGAGAGGCGAAACGAGCAGACGACGGGGGTCAAACTCCTCGAGCCTGGTGCAAGGCGGCCATTGGCCGAGATGCACGGCTGTGCCAGGGACCTCTTCCAAGTCTCACTTTATAGGATTTGGACAGACTCAAGAGGGAGAACCCCCAACTCTTCTTCTTTTGTCTCCTCATTTTTAGAATCAGATACATCCACTGACCTTAGCAGATTCTCACAGTATTCCATACTACCAGCACTCTTCTCAGGAGTTATGTATGTATCATTCTTCTCAGATGGAGAGGGGTTTTTTGGGTCACCACTCCTTCATCCTCTCTTCCCTCCCCATCAGCATTTTGGTGTTGTTCTGGAAGGTTACCAACACAGTCAGATTTAGGTTCATGTCCATCAAAAGATGTAACACCAAGGTCAACAACAGCCAAAGCACATTTCATAATGAAATCCTCCTGATCAGCATTATGGTCATGT
This sequence comes from Triticum aestivum, assembly GCF_018294505.1. Classification (NCBI taxonomy): domain Eukaryota; kingdom Viridiplantae; phylum Streptophyta; class Magnoliopsida; order Poales; family Poaceae; genus Triticum; species Triticum aestivum. The sequence continues at coordinate 56,676,761 of NC_057802.1, read as the reverse complement.
TTCATAGGTGTAACCACCAAACTTTGAACACCATACTTATTTGAGGACCCATATTTGGTTGAGAAGTTAGCTTTGTCTAATTCATCAATGGCCAGATCACCATCACCTGACCCTTCAGAAGCATGTTCTCCATGAGTTCCATTATCCTTTTCAGCATGCTCTTCCTCAGCTCTCTCATCCTCCTCATTACCATCTTCATCCTCATCTACATCAATGACAGAGTCAGCACCACCTGTCTGTTCAAAGCCCTCAACAGTGAAACCAAGCAGGAACAATTTTTTCTTCATCTCAATTAGTCTCTCAAAAGGAATCTTAGTTGGATCTCTGCAGGCTATTTTAATTCTAACATTCTCAAAAAAGGTTCTGAACATTCCAATCCAATCCACATCTGTAAGCACTCCAAACAGTGAAGCAATTTGGGCAAAAACTTTCCAAGTACACCACTTTGGGGGAATCCCCTCAATTAGTACCCATGCTTCAACCAGCTCTCCAAAAGGTTCACATCCACCCTTCCATTCAGTTAATGTTACATTCACATCCTGTGGCAGGGAGAATCTAGGCAGTTCAATGAGGTCTTCCACTTTCTTCCAAGGGGGGAATCTGATCAAAAAGGTTTGCTGGAGAGCCCTCTGATTTGCCATGGCCAGTGTTTAGTCTTGCAAAAAGTAGCAGACAGCAGCTCCATCAGTTTAGCACAATCCACTTCTCCTTTTAAGATATTCACCACTGCATAATTCTGGAAGTTTAACCACTTTATCACCACACTCTTAATCTAAACAGAATTACTCGAGCACTACCCACACTACTAATCCCGCGAAGAAACCATCGAGGTCCCCTTTTAGTAGTCCCGCTTTCCTCCAAGCTCTTCCTTCACCGTCGATCTTCCATGTGAGCCTATCGAGCGACGGTGTTGCTCCATTGAAAACGATGTCATTCCGGTGCTTCCAAATCTCACACATGCCCAGCTGACACAAAGCATGGCTGTTTCTTCGTTGGTCACCCCTCTGCTCTTGCCTTGCGCACTAATCTCCGAGTGTCTCGCCATCCAATGGATCAAACTCTGACCTCCCGCTCGCCAAACAAAACCGATGATAAAACTCATGGGATGGTGAACAGTATCTTTGTAGTATGCCGTGAGAGAAAAAGTGACTAGGTATGATAGTACTTATGCATGACACAAAATCTCCAAGCAAATCCAAAGGCTCTCTCATGCACGGGATCTCCCGTGCATGGGATAATTGCTTTTCTCGACCCATGATCCTCGACGTAGAGGCAGGGCAGCACACAGTGTTCTGTGTGCAGCCATGTGTTTTTTTTCCTCGGGCCTTATTTGGCCTACATATGATCATTGGAAAAGATATAGACTAAATTGAGCAATTCCCTGAGTATTTGCCCTAGTGTGCAATCTCTTTTGAGTTTCTAAACTAGTAACGCATTTCAATTTTTGCCGGATCAAGGAGTGCATGCATATTTTTCTAGGGTCTGGCTAGGTCTCAGTCGACTTAGACTTCGGCTGACATCATGCATGTGTACGTGGGTTCAGGCGGTGTACGCTCTCCTTTGCAGCTGGCTCGTGACATGTCTTGTTGGGCTAGGAATCGGCAGTTCCTTTCTTTTTTGCTAAACCTCAAGTGCGGTCGCTCATGGGCTAGGAATCAGCCAGTTTCTCTTTCTTTATTCCTTTAGCAAAACAAATTCTATACCTTCCCTCCCGGTTCACTTTTTCTCAGGAAAAAAAACTTCCAATCCAGTTTCCCATCATTTTTCTAGGTTTTGATATTATTTTTCTTAAACCTTTAAATTTTATTTTGTATTTTTAATAAGAAATAAAAAATGACAAATAAATTTTTTTGAACCGCATTAGTTGCAAACGCGTCGCACTCCTTGGAGTTGGCGGTAGGATATGACACGTGTAGTTGCAACTCTAGTGATGAAAATGCAACTGGCCAGCATCCCACTCCTTCAGTTCCAGTCGCAGTGTATCCCTTGCCGTTGCAGGTGGATTGTGACACGTGTAGTTGCAACTCTAGTGATGGACATGCAACTGACCAAGATCCCTCCCCTTCAGTTGCAGTCATGTGTACCCTTGCAGTTGTAGGTGGGTTGCGACACATGCAGTTGCAACTCTAGTGGTGGGCATGTAACTCCCCCTCTCCAGTTGCAGTCTTGCAGTTGTAGGCAAGATGCGACACATCCAGTTGCAACTCTAGTGGTGAATAAGCAACTGGCTAACATCTGTCCCCTCCTGTTGCAGTTGTGTTATACCCCTTGCAGTTGCAAGCGACTTGCGACACGTGCAGTTGCACCTCTACTCATGAACATGCAGCTGGCCGACATCCCTCGCCCTCTAGTTGTAGTCGCGTTGTACACTTGGAGTTGCAGGCGGGTTGTGACACATGCAGTTGCAACTCTAGTGGTGGACATGCAACTGGCCAAACATCCCCAGCCGATCCAAATTGCAGTGGCGTAGTACCCCTTGCAATTGCAGACGATTGTAGGTTGCAATATGAATATTCACACAACTCACATTACATAAAAAATATCAAAAACAAAAAAAATACCTAAAAAATGAGACAAAAACACAAAATACAGGAAGAAAAGAAAACATAAGAAAGAAAATCAGACACATACTGTACAAAAGAGTAAATGGAAAATGAAAAATCCCCCGCCAAAAAAATGAAAAATGAAAAACAACCAAAAATAAAAATGGCAGCGCAACCAAAAACGAAAAAGAGCCACTGACAACGAAAAAGGCTCCAGCCCCTCGCTAGCCCATCACGCAAGCAAACCCAAGCCCGACGGGAAAAGACAAGCAAAGACAAACAGCAGGCCAACCAATCTCTGTACCAGACAACCAGTTGACTGCCCCTCAAAATTGGCCCGTGTAGACACAAAGCCAGCAGCGCACTAATCTTCAAGCAGACAAACAATCCAACAGACAACCAGTTGACTGCCCCTCAAAAAACAAAAAACAGGTTGATTGAGACTTGACTAAATCTTAATCGACTGAGATTTAACGGTTTCTATTTTTCTATTACAAAAAAGAGAGTACGTGTAAGCCTTGACACAACAAATATATATATATATATATATATATATATATATATATATATATATATATATATATATAAAATTCCACATTTGTTATCTCAACAGGATCAAATACTATATGACGAAAATATAAAAAGTTCCCGCATCTGATCTCTCAAGGATCAAATACTACTTCTTGGCGGCATGTCTGATATATAGCGACAAGTACTACCATATTACTATACTTTTATTGCTTAATTAATTAAGCTTGGCAATGAGATCTTTCAGAACAGAGGGGCAGCATGCAGCAAGACTATCCAAACCACCGGACGCCATGACTTTTTGCAGGTTTGCAGGAGAGTTGAGAAACTCCAAGCACGTCTCCTTCAACCCGCGACAGTTGTGCTGCTCAGCTAGCGTCAAGATGGTCGTGGCCGTGGTCACGTCGACGTACTCGGACAGCTTCTCTTCACACATCAGCCTTAGTCGCCGGAGATCATACCTGTCAGCAGCGATGAGCAGGTGCTGCCACATCACATCTGCATCTTCTTCCTCCTCTATCTCCGACGGCGAGTCACTGTAAATGAACCCAAGCATCGCCCTGAAAACTTGCGCGTCCATGTCGTCAACCTGTATGACGCTTGTAGTCATCATGCCTTCTTTCATGGTGCCAAAGAGCTCTGCCTTGAAGACGGCAGATCGGGCCGCTAGCACACAACGGTGTGCGGCGATCGTCTCGCCGCCGACCTTGAACGTCACGTCCGTTCCCTCCTCGGCCAGAAGAAGATCGCTGAAATGCTGTTGCATGTCCGAAGAAGGCACCTTGATGGACGGAGAAGTGGTGGCAGTGTCCCTGCTGTTAGCATCGCCAATGACCACGATGTCACAACGGAGGGTGAAACTGTCATCCTTAAGGTACTTTGATCTTTCCAAGGTGTCCCTCTGATTAACTGGTGATAGGCCGCACATATGCTTCTAGGCAATTCATATACTTGGCCAGCGCGAATCTGCGTGGATTCTTGATTGTAAATCTGATCGACGAAACTAATCTCGAACTGCAACTTCAATGGGCTTGCAAGTGCAGCATCGTCATTGTTAAGAAGACCAAGATAAAGAGATATAAAATCTGCGTTCTCCGACTTGGCGCCATTGGGGTAGTACTGGATGCACCAAAGGTAGCCGCCAACCATGAAAGGGCAAGACCTGATGCACTCTCCCGTGTGTGTGCTGCTCTTGGTGCGCGAGTACCCCTCGACTATGAGCAGGTGGTAGCCGCTGGAGGTGTTGCTGCTTGCGGTTGGCGAGGAAGATCGTGGCGCTCTTCCATCGGTGATGACAGACACGCCGGTGAAGGGCATGATCGTGGCGTTCTCGATCACTTGGCAATGAGGGAAATTGGAGACGAGGAAGACGCTCCATTTATACGCAATGCACACCCGCTATATATACTCTGCTATAGGGAATGACTCTTTCAGTACGGGAACCCATGCGTCTCGTATGTGAACGTAACTGCAAAAGTTTAGGAAGGTTGCGCCGTCCGTCTCCTCGAGAGCTGAAACAGTCATCGTTTCCACTCCCGAGGGCACAATGAATAGATAGGTGTCGTTTCAATGCAACTTCCAGTTAAATCTGACGAGCAACTGAAGCCAACAAGATTCTCGTGCCTGTAAAAAACAAACGTTCGTCGCCCGGCATGTCTTAAGCCCGGCATGAAGGAGTTCTTGTTACAAAGCAAATTTGGGCATAACTGGACCACGACTACGTCCACCGAAAGCTAACACCATGAATGCAACACGACGACACATCCAAGAACACCTAAGGTCCACGACAACACCCTCGGGGGGAGAAACGACACTAGGTGTCGCCGCTGTCGAGTCCAAGACAGACAATGGTCTTCACTCGGAACTCTGATACGAAGGGAAGAACAAGAACCACATCAATGTCTTCAAGAAGATAGCGTCACCTGCAAGCGGCGCGGCACCGTCGTCGGCACCAAAGTGCGAAGCTTTCGCTCGACAGCTCACCCGTGTCACCACGAGGTACCCAGGATAGTCGCGACGAAAACAAGTCTTCGGGTCCTAGATTTGAGCGTCGCCACTGCCATAGCAGAAGGCGAGCCCGAGCAACCCCCACTACACCCCTCGCTGCCCACACTACCAAGAAGCATAGCTACCGCCGCTGCCATGATGCCCGCCGGAGAGCCAATCATGTAGACACCATCCGGGGTCGTCGCCTTGACACCCATGTCTCGAGCCACCGCCAACTCTCTGCCTCACAACACACCAACCATGGAAGGTAGACCGAAAGGCACCTCCTCCAGGCCAAACCTTGGTTAACCCTCCACTGTAGGAAGCGTACGCACTGAGTCCTCAGCCAGTCCCGGTGAACCTATGGGGAGGGGTACAACCAGGTTGCTGCCGACGTCCGCGGCCGAGCAAGCCTCAGCCCAGGCCCAGGCGACCTCGCACGACGCCACACCCATAGACATTGTCGCCGATCTGACTGATGGCACCGCAATGTCACGGGATCCCGACACAGATGACCGCCACCAACGAGCAGTAGGAAGGAGAGAACAAACGTGACAGCTTGCACGCTAGGTCGGCTCCCGTGCCTACGCCCGATGAACGATATCGACCATCTTCTACCAGATCCGTGCCACCCCACCCAACCAGTAAGACCATGCTAGGCCACCACTACGAGCCGGAACCACGGGTCACCGCCTTCCGAGTGGAGCAGGCCGCCCGGGCATCTCCCGGAGGAACCCGAACGACGCCACTATGCCAGATCCGAGTGGGATCCATGTTGCCACCATGCGCCGGACGCACCCCGCAGACGCGCCAAGCCACCAGCATCACTACGTCACAGCGACTCACACGCCAACCGACAGTCACGCCAAAGCTGCCGCCACCCTCCCCCCTCACGCTGCTTGTCGACGCCGAGCTGCCGGATCCTTTAACCGAAGAAGACCAAGCACACGACATCCAACCCCCTTGACCAGCATCGACCACGATCATCCATAGATTTGAGCAGGAGGTGGGGCGATGACCAGAACCACCGCCAGCCAACCTCCTGCGTGAGCCGAGCCAACCTGGCCATTGTCAGCCCGTGCCACCCGCGGTACACCAGGCGCCAGATCTAGGTGAGCCCAACTCTAGCCGCTGGTGACACCCCAGGCATGACCGTCGCAACAAGCCTCTCGCACGAGCACCATGACCAGCCGTCGCCACCCAGAGCCCATCCAGCGCGCCCCTCATTCATGCAACGCTTCCGCCTGGTCGCGCCACCCGTTGCCATGTGAGGAGGAAGAACCGCCCCGTCGCCGCCAGCTCCGGTCAGGCTTCGCCCGGCTACGCCCGGCTACGCCCGGCTACGCCCTCTGGCGGTGGTGAGGGATGGGAAAAGAGGATGGGGTTCTCGATGGCGGCGATATGTTTTCCACCGTGACGCGCGTCGCAGGAGCTCCTAGCTCTCCTGCACTTGCAACTCCTTTATTTTGAACATGGAACATTGCCAACCTTCTCAACTACCCACTTAGATCGTTTTTGATATCTTATTAAGCCTGTTGTGATTGGAGAATCAACATGAAGGATCTTAGTCCATTTTGTTGAAAGGGTGCAACACCAGGTAGACCCGTGTCAGGGAAGATTGGTCTCTAAGGCTAGCAAATCATTACTCATTAGCCAACCTTCAGGCAATATTTGTCTCTAAGGCTAGCAATTCATTACTCATTGTCCAGCCTTCTGATGTTTGCCATGGGCTTGTATCTATTTCTTCATAGAGCGCAGACAAACATTGACAAGTACCAATCCAGATTTTCCTGGCAAGGGGATGCAGATAAGAAGAAGTGTCGTATGGTAAAATGGAAGGACATTTGCATGCCGAAGGACCAGAGTGGCCTTGGCATAACCTCAATAAGCCGTTGGATAGGACCGCCATCGAGGAGTTGACCAAGAATTACAAGGAGATGGCGGTGCGTCTACTAATTATCACTTGTCCGCCTCGAGATCTTATTGTTATTTTGTGGGCTTGTTGAGTTATTGGCACTAGCATGCACCTTGTTCCTCTTTTTTGAACTCTTTTTGTTACTTTATGGACCTTCATTTTCGGTTGTGGTAGTATCGCAGTCGTGGCTTTATTTATAACAGCGGGGTGAAAACATTGAAGGGACACAAGTGTTGATGGAACAACATGGCTCCAACCAAACAAACTGACACTTGCGACCAGAATGGTCCAGGTATGCATGCATTATGCAAAGGTTGATCTTGTCCAGGATGGTAATCAAACATATATCATTCAATCATAGCAAAGTAATATTGTAAAAAGGAAATCTGTGTATATGTGTTGTTGTAGGAATAATATGCATCACCATATATAATTTGCAATTTTGTATACAGTTCAGCGGAACACACTTCAAATTTATAAGGTTTTGGCACCAGACAATGCATAGGCTACTATATAATCTACCTAAATACATAATACTAGTAATAATAACCTAACTTCCATGGCATATCAAAGTTGTTGTCCACCATCCGTCGTAGACCTAGAACTCATATAGAAAGCAGTATGCATGTTTGTTGATTCGTCTGTCTAAGCGAATTACATCCTCTCGCCACGGATCCTCCTAGCCAGATGAACATCTTTGGACATAATGGTCACGCGCTTCGCATCACTAGTAGAAAACTGGGCTGTGGTCACAGGGCAATATTCACATTAGCCCCGGTTCAGTCACGAACCGGGACTAATGTGAGCATTGGTCCTGGTTCGTGCGGCCAGGGGCCTGCCGGGCCTCGTGGGGGCATTGGTCCCGGTTCGTCCGGACCCTTTCGTCCCTGTTGGTGGGACAAACCGGGACCAATGGGCCACGCTCCTGGCCCACCACCCTTTAGTCTTGGTTCATACCACAAACCGGGACTAAAGGGCTGGTCCTAGTTGCGGCCAGTGTTTAGTCCCACCTCGCCAACCTAAGGGCGCTCACACCAGTTTATAAGCCCGTCCCTCTCTGCCTTGTTGAGCTCCTCTCAAAGTGAAAATAGATGCCCTTATACAGGGAATTTGACCTAAATTCACAGTAAATTTCTTTGAATTTCATAGAAATTTATTATGAATTTAGGTTGAATTTTCTCTATAGGCGCATCTATGTTCATTTTTATAGTAAATAAATAAATAAACCTTAATAAAATAAATAAAAATAAATAAACCTTAATAAAATAAACTATAGTAACTAAAATAAATAAACCTTAATAAATTAAATAAAAATAGCAGCAGTAAAATAAATAAAAATAAAATAATTAAAGTAAAATACATAAGTAATTAGAAATAAAATAAATATGTTTTTTGTTGTAAGTAGAAACAAAACAAAACAAATAAAGCAAAAGAGAAAACAAAAAACAGAGAAAAAAATTATGCCACCTACTGGGCCACCACGGCCTGAATACGACTTGAAACCCATCCATGGGCCAGGATTCAGGCCCGCAGAAGGCCCAGTAGGCCCCACAGGCAAAGAGAACGGTTAGGCCCGAAAGCCTGCAGTTGAGAGCAGCTCGAGAGGGTGGGCGCAGCAGTGCTTATAAACCACTCTCGAGCTCTCTCAACTAGCGAGGTGGGACTAAACTTTTGACGCGGGGCAGCACAAGGCCTTTGGTCCCGGTTGGTGCCACCAACCGGGACTAAAGGGGGCATTGGTCCCGGTTCGTGGCACCAACCGGGACCAAAGGCCTTTAGTCCCGATTGGTGCCACGAACCGGGACCAAAGAGTTCCCTATATATACTCCATCGCCACAGCAGAGCACTCCACAGTGCTCTGTTTTTTCTGGCCGGCGAGGGGAGGGCATTTGGGTGCTCTAGCTCACCTCCTATGCACATGAGGTGTTCGATGAAATGTCTGAGCCACACTAGTTAATCTTTCTCCTCTCGAAACTCGACCTCCGAGCTCCATTTTCCCCGAGATTTGTCTAGGTTTAGCGGTCCATCACGTCCCGTCCCCGTCTTCACCGCCGTCGATCGCCCGCGCCGATCTCGTCGCCAGCACCACCGTGGTGAGCCTCTTGTTCTTATCTTCTTTCTGAAAGGAAAAAAATTCTTACTTTAGATAGTTACTTGTCTAATTTTGTTACTTTTATTATTCCTTCTTATTACATAGTGCGATGGTTTTGGTATCCGCCCCCGTCGGCCCTCGTCCTGTCTATGATTCGGATGTGGTATATATTATCTTTTTATAACTATTTGGTTCATTTATTGTTTATGAAAATATACCGACCAACGTGACATAGATTTTATTTATCTAGGAGGTGGTTGAACCGGAAATTCTAACCGACCCTATTGTCGAGAGGTTAAATTTAGTTGAAGAAGAAAACAATTACTTGAAGGAAAAAATAAAAAAATTGAGGAGGAGAAGATGATATTGGAGTTGCATGTTGCGGATGTCGTCGATGATCACAAGATCAAGATGGATGCAATGCGCTTGAAGATTAGAAAGATTAGAAAATATGCCATTCATACCGAGGCTTGGTATCATTATGCCGTTGGATCAATTGTTACCTTGGTTGCGATTATGATCGCATTTGTTTTCGCATTGAAATGTTTTACATAGTTTCAATGTATGGTTTAATTAATTAGATGCTCTGGAGAGCTATATATATGTTGTTAGATGAGAACTATGTATGTACTTTGGTTTTAATGTGATGATGAACTTCTATTAATTTGGTCACTTAATTATCTATTCATGATGTTCTGTAATGGTTTTTGACACACTTAATTATATATAATGCACGCAGATGAACCGGCAATGGATGTACGGTGACAGACACATCTCCGAGTACATTAAGGGCGTGCATGATTTTCTCGAAGTGGCTGAGGCAAACAAGCAGAATGGTTTTATGTGTTGTCCATGCCCTATATGTGAATACGAAGTCTTACTCTGACCAGAAAATCCTTCACACCCACCTGCTTTACAAGGGTTTCATGCCACACTATAATGTTTGGACGAGGCACGGAGAAATGGGGGTTATGATGGAAGACGGCGAAGAAGAAGAGGACGATGACAACTATGTGCCCCCTGAATACGGTGATGCTGCAACGGGGGAAGCTACTGAAGATCAAGAGGAACCAGACGATGTGCCCAATGATGCTGCAAGGGGGGAAGCTGCTGAAGATCAAGAGGAACCAGTACCTGATGATGATGATCTCCGCCGGGTCATTGTCGATGCAAGGACGCAATGCGAAAGTCAAAAGGAGAAGCTGAAGTTCGATCGCATGTTAAAGGATCACAAAAAAGGGTTGTACCCCAATTGCGAAGATGGCAACACAAAGCTCGGTACCGTACTGGAATTGCTGCAGTGGAAGGCAGAGAATGCTGTGCCTGACAAAGGATTTGAGAAGCTATTGAAAATATTGAAGAAGAAGCTTCCAAAGGATAACAAATTGCCCGACAGTACATACGCAGCAAAGAAGGTCGTATGCCCTCTAGGATTGGAGGTGCAGAAGATACATGCATGCCCTAATGACTGCATCCTCTACCACGGTGCGTACAAGGATCTGAACGCATGCCCGGTATGCGGTGCATTGCGGTATAAGATCAGACGAGATGACCCTGGTGATGTTGACGGCGAGCCCCCCAGGAAGAGGGTTCCTGCGAAGGTGATGTGGTATGCTCCTATAATACCACGGTTGAAACGTCTGTTCAGAAACGAAGAGCATGCCAAGTTGATGCGATGGCACAGTGAGGACCGTAAGAAAGATGGGAAGTTGAGAGCACCCGCTGACGGGTCGCAGTGGAGAAAAATCGAGAGAAAGTACTGGGCTGAGTTTGCAGCTGACCCAAGGAACGTATGGTTTGGTTTAAGCGCGGATGGCATTAATCCTTTCGGGGAGCAGAGCAGCAATCACATCACCTGGCCCGTGACTCTATGTATGTATAACCTTCCTCCTTGGATGTGCATGAAGCGGAAGTTCATTATGATGCCAGTTCTCATCCAAGGCCCTAACAACCCGGCAACGACATTGATGTGTACCTAAGGCCATTAGTTGAAGAACTTTTACAGCTGTGGAATGGGAACGGTGTACGTACGTGGGATGAGCACAAACAGGAGGAATTTAACCTGCACGCGTTGCTGTTTGTAACCATCAACGATTGGCCCGCTCTCAGTAACCTTTCAGGACAGACAAACAAGGGATACCACGCATGCACGCACTGTTTAGATGACACTGAAAGTATATACCTGGACAAATGCAGGAAGAATGTGTACCTGGGCCATCGTCGATTTCTTCCGACCAACCATCAATGTCGAAAGAAAGGCAAGCATTTCAAAGGCGAGGCAGATCACCGGAAGAAGCCCGCCACGCGTACCGGTGATCACGTACTTGCTATGGTCAATGATTTACACGTAATCTTTGGAAAGGGTCCCGGCGGACTAGCTGTTCCGAATGACGCTGAGGGACACGCACCCATGTGGAAGAAGAAATCTATATTTTGGGACCCACCCTACTGGAAAGAGCTAGAGGTCCGCTCTTCAATCGACGTGATGCACGTGACGAAGAACCTTTGCGTGAACCTGCTAGGCTTCTTGGGCGTGTATGGGAAGACAAAAGATACACCTGAGGCACGGGAGGACCTGCAACGTTTGCACGAAAAAGACGACATGCCTCCGAAGCAGTATGAAGGTCCTGCCAGCTACGCTCTTACGAAAGAAGAGAAATAAATCTTCTTTGAATGCCTGCTCAGTATGAAGGTCCCGACTGGCTTCTCGTCGAATATAAAGGGAATAATAAATATGCCAGAGAAAAAGTTCCAGAACCTAAAGTCTCATGACTGCCACGTGATTATGACGCAACTGCTTCCGGTTGCATTGAGGGGGCTTCTACCGGAAAACGTCCGATTAGCCATTGTGAAGCTATGTGCATTCCTCAATGCAATCTCTCAGAAGGTGATCGATCCAGAAATCATACCAAGGCTAAGGAGTGATGTGGCGCAATGTCTTGTCAGTTTCGAGCTGGTGTTCCCACCATCCTTCTTCAATATCATGACGCACGTCCTAGTTCATCTAGTCGACGAGATTGTCATTCTGGGGCCCGTATTTCTACACAATATGTTCCCCTTTGAGAGGTTCATGGGAGTCCTAAAGAAATATGTCCATTGCCGCGCTAGGCCAGAAGGAAGCATCTCCATGGGCCATCAAACAGAGGATGTCATTGGGTTTTGTGTTGACTTCATTCCTGGCCTTAAGAAGATAGGTCTCCCTAAATCGCGGTATGAGGGGAGACTGACTGGAAAAGGCACGCCTGGAGGGGACTCAATAATATGCAGGGACGGATATTCTTGGTCTCAAGCACACTACACAGTTCTACAGAACTCCACCTTGGTGACCCCGTATGTCGATGAACACAAGAACAGTCTGCGCTCCAAACACCCGGAGCAGTGTGACGACTGGATTAGATGTGAACACATCAGGACTTTCAACAGTTGGTTGGAAACACGTCTCAGAGGTGACACCACTGTTTGTGATGAGTTGTACTCGTTGTCCAGGGGACCATCTTCGACTGTATTGATTTACAAAGGATACGAGATAAATGGGAATACATTTTACACGATCGCCCAAGATCAAAAGAGCACCAACCAAAATAGCGGTGTCCGCTTTGATGCAGCAACCGAGAGGGCAAAGGACACATATTATGGTTACATAATGGACATATGGGAACTTGACTACGGACATGATTTTAAGGTCCCTTTGTTTAAGTGCAAATGGGTCAATCTGTCAGGAGGCGGGGTACAGGTAGACCCACAGTACGGAATGGCAACAGTGGATCTGAACAATCTTGGGTACACTGACGAACCGTTCGTCCTAGCCAATGATGTGGCACAGGTTATCTATGTGAAGGACATGTCTACCAGACCGAGAAAAATAAAAGATAAGGAAGCGAATACATCATACGATGAGCCAAAACGCCACATAGTTCTTTCAGGAAAAGGGACATTGTGGGAGTGGAGGGCAAGACCGACATGTCTGAAGATTATGAAAAGTTTCATGAAATTCCTCCCTTCAAAGTCAAGGCTGACCCAAGCATCCTGATAAACGATGAAGATTATCCATGGTTACGGCGCAATAAGCAAATGACACAAGCGAAGAAAAAGTGAAGACTTTCTCCCGCAACTATTATGATGATACCATGCCAACTTTGTAACAGACGAGTATGATACCATTGTCCGTTTTGTACACGAAGTGCATCCAGTTTTTGCCGTAACCCTCTCAACTTTCTTGCACATGCTATGTGGATGAAATGATGGTACCATGCCAACTTTCAACCTTTTCAGAGTTCATTTGAAATGCTTTTCAATTTTAGGGTCTTATAGCTCAAAATAATTAGTAAATGCATGAAAAATAACAGGCCAAAAATTAAAAATTATGCCACCTACTGGGCCACCACGGCCTGAATACGATTAGAAACCCATCCATGGGCCAGGATTCAGGACCGCAGAAGGCCTAGTAGGCCCACAGGCATGTACAGAGAGGTTAGGCCCGTAAGCCTGCTTTAGAGAGGAGCTCGACAGCTCAGGCGCACCGCACCTTATAAACAGGTGTGGCTCTCTCTCAGCTAGCGAGGTGGGACTAAACTCCCACCACCACGCCACTGTGCAAGGCCATTGGTCCCAGTTGGTGGCACGAACCGGGACCAATTCCACCCTTTGGTCCCGGTTGGTGCCACGAACCGGTACTGATGAGGCTGTGGCCCCACGAGCACCTTTAGTACCGGTTCGTGGCACGAACCGGTACTAGAGTTTCTTACTAAGCAGTTTTTTAGTGCCACCTCGCTAGCTGAGAGGCACTAGGAGCGGTTTATAAGCCCTGAGTGCAGAGACGATGAAGAAGAGGTGCAATGCTCACCTTCACGTTGCTTAGCTTCAAGCCTTGAGGAATAAGGTAGACTGCATGGAGCTATGTGTAGTGCAGTCTACACTATTCCGAAAGGCTTGAAGCAAATCAACGAGCATTGCGCCTCTTTTTTATTTTTAATAACTTATTACAACTCCGGACTTCTTGTGTTACGACAAAATAAAATAAACTTTAATAAAATTTATGAAAGTAAAATTAACAAAGTATTTTCTGTTCAAAACATTATAAGAAACCTCTAGTATTATTGAAACTAAAATCATATAAAATTGATGCAACCAAAATTATCGAAGTATTTTCTGTTCAAAATCATTAAAAGCAAAAAGAATTTTCATAACGAACTTTTTTTGATAGAAACTTTAATAGCAAAAAGAATTATCATAAAGTAAAATAAATAAGTAATTAGAAACAAAATAAAATAAAATAAATAAGTTTTTTTGTTGTAAGTACAAACAAAACAAAATAAATAAAGCAAAAAAGAAAACAAAAAAACTAAATACAGCAAAAAGAATTTTCATAAAGAACTTTTTTTGATAGAAACTTTAATAGCAAAAAGAATTATCATAAAGTAAAATAAATAAGTAATTAGAAACAAAATAAAATAAAATAAATAAGTTTTTTGTTGTAAGTAGAAACAAAACAAAATAAATAAAGCAAAAAAGAAAACAAAAAACTAAATACAGGAAAAAAATTTGTTGGGGCACTGCCCGCTGGGCCCTCCAACCCTCGGGTTTGCAAATACAGGCCCAGAAGGGCTAGAGGGCTCAACGGGCAGCACGCCAAAGTTAGGCCCAGAAGCCTTCTAGAGGAGTTCGAGACAGCAGCCGCGCCGAGGCTTTTAAACTGGTCCGGGCGCCCCTCGGCTAGCGAGGTGGGACTAAACTTTTGGCCGCGACGCGGGCAGCAAGAGGCCTTTGGTCCCGGTTGGTGCCACCAACCGGGACTAAAGGGGTGCATTGGTACCGGTTCGTGGCACCAACCGGGACCAATGCCCCCCCCTTTAGTCCCGGTTGGTGCCACCAACCGGGACCAAAGGCCGCCGGTTCCCGCCCTTTGCGCTGCTGAAAATGGCCTTTGGTCCCGGTTGGTGGCACCAACCGAGACTAAAGGGTGGCATTGGTCCCGGTTGGTGCCACGAACCGGGACCAATGCCCTTGCTATATAACCAGGACTTGTGAAAATTTCACATCTCCCTCGCCTCCCTCGCCAGTTGCCCCCGCCGCCAGGCTGCCCAAATCGCTCGCGCGCTCCTCGTCGCCGTCGCCGCCGCCGGCCGCCATCCCCGTCTCCCCGTGCCCCTGCCCCGCGCCCGAGCCCACGCCGGCCGCCGCCCCGTGCCCCTGCCCCGTCCCCGAGCACGCACGGCCGCGCCCCTGCGCCCCGGCCCGCCCCCACCATTGTCGTCGTCGCCGGCGCCCGGCCCCACTGCCGCCCCTGCCTCGACGCTGCCCCTCCTCCCCGTTCGGTCCGGCTCCGGCGACCCCCTTTCCTCCCTGTCCCCTCGATCCTCTTCATATAATTTTTTCATATTTTTTTTCATATGCATATGTTGATTATATGGATGGATGGATGATGTATATGTTCATTATATGGATGGATGGATGATGTATGCTTTTTTTTCATATAATTTTTTTAGGCAGATTTTTAGATTTTTTTGTATGTATGTTATGTTTATATGTATGTATGTATGTATGTTCATATGTATGTATGTTTATATGCAAAGCATATGCAAAGAAAATGTATGAATGGTCATATGCAAAATGTATGTATGGTCATATGCAAAGAAAATGTATGTATGTATGTTCATATGAAAGAAAAATGTATGTATATGATGATATGTTCATGTATGAGTATATGTATGTATATATGTTCTCTGTGTATATATATGTTCATGTATATATGCAAAAGATAGATTTTTAGAAAATTTAGGATTTTTTTCTGTTCATAGATTTTTTTGGTGATATTAATTATTGTAGAATATGCAAATGTTTGTATATTCATATGAACAATGCATTAGGAAAAACCTTTACTGTTTTTCGAAATTTTCTATTTGAACATTTTTTTATGAATGAGAGGAAAAAGGAAAATAAGAAGAGGAAGAAAGGAGAAGAAGAGGAGAGGAAGAAGAGGAGAAATAAATTCTATTTTTTCTTCTTCTCTTCTATTCCTTTCTTCTTCTCCTCTTTTTTTTTCTTCTTTTTTTTCTTCGATCTTCTCCTCTATTCCTTTTCTTCTTCTCCTCTTTTTATTTCTTCTTCGTTTTCTTATGTTTTATCGGGTCTGTCGTCGTCGATATACCCCTCTCCCGATAACTTCAATACGAGGGGGGGTCGATATACCCCCTCCCTGATAATATTATTTTCCCATGTACGTATGTCGTCGTTGTCGATATAACCCCCTCCCGATAACTTCAACACGTGTGGGGGGGGGGGTCGATATACCCCCTCCCCGGTAACATTATTTTCCCATGTATGTATGTCGTCGTTGTCGATATATATAACTCCCTCCCAGATAACTTCGACATGATGGACGGTCGATATTTATACCCCCTCTCGACCGTGATAACTTATACCACAGGAGCACCCCCCGGCCCTCTCGCTCGACCAAAACTCTCGAGGACACCCAAACCCTAGAAAAAAATGATGTCGGTCTCCTACCCCCTCCCGCCGCGCCCCTACCCTTGAAGCGTTGCCGAGGCCACCCCAAACCCGGAATAAGCTAGGTCTACGTTTGCACTAATATATCCACCTGCTGTCATGTTTGTGTAATAATTGCCATGTTGTAATATTTGTAGAAACAATGGAGCACGGACGAGACGAGCAAGCAGAAGAGGTGTTGGGGGACATAATCTTAGCCGGAGGTGATATCTTGTCGTATCTTAACGACGATGATGGTCTGGAAGAACAGGGTGAAGAAGCAGGCTACGGTGATCGAAGAATGGAGGAGGAAAGACATGATTATGATGGCTCCGGTGACCAATGCTGGTGCAAGAAGGAGCCCGTGGTGACGGCTCCGGTGACCGAACAGAGTCCGACCAGGGAAATATATTACTTAAGCCTGTGCTGACTAGCTAATTGATGCATTCGTTGTTTTGGTATGTACACATATTAATTAACACTCGTCTTTCTTCTTTTTTCTAGCCCTCCGGATCGAGCACAACTGCGGTAAAGAGACGAGGCCCGAAGAGAAAGTTGCGCTCGGATGAAAGGTTTGAGATCACAGCAATCGCGCGCGACGGCCAACCGATTGAACCCATCCGGACAAAGGATGCATTTGCTGCTCAGTGTGGGGTTCTAGTTAGGGACAAGATCCCGATCAGCATCCACCAATGGTATAAGCCTAAGAAGGAAGACCCTGAGGTGTCTTATGTCAATGATATGCAGAAAGATGATCTTTGGACTGAGCTGAAGTCAAATTTCACCCTACCGCCAGAGGAGGATCCGGAGAAGCTAGTTAAAAAGCAATTAATCAAGTCTCATGCTCTTAAGAAGATGGTAGACCTATTCAGGAGGTGGAAGAATGAGCTGAAAACGTTTGTCGACAAAGAAGAGACACCAGAATTCATCGGCCGGTATGAGAAGATCAGAGATCACTGGCCCGCATTTGTGGCCCACAAGACATCGGAAAAGAGTAAGAAGATGTCAGCGACAAACAAGAAGAATGCTGCGAAGAAGAAGCTTCACCATCGCACGGGGTCAGGTGGCTACCTCAAAGCCCGACCTAAATGGGCCAAGCTGAGAATGATCTGCTTGAAAAAGGGATCGAACCACAGACAATGAACTGGACAGACCGTTGCCGGACTTGGTTCTTCGGGGCTGGCGGAACCTTGGACCCTGTATCAGGGAGGTGCGTTTGGACGAATGAGCTTTTGAGAATACTAGTCAAGAAGATTCAGCAATATATCGATGCACCGCAGGAAGGGACGTTCGTTCCAGACAGAGAGAACGACGAGCTCACAATGGCCCTCGGGAATCCTGAGCACCCTGGATGGACACGAGGCACGCCAGGCTCCGTTCTGTGGAAGGCTGGTTTTCCGTACGCGGGCGGTTACAAAAGCTAGGAGAGGAGGAAAAAATGGAGCAGATCCAAATTCAGAAGCTGCACGAAAGGGTTCAAGCGCTAGAGGAACGAGACGGCAATCGACATGCCGAAACTGCCCCCGAAGCTACACCGCCATCTCAGCGGAGAAGCAGCGTGGCTTCCATCGAGCTGCTTCAGCTGGAGCATGCGGCTCCTGCTACCTACCCTGTGGATGCTATCACGGAGTCTCAACATTGCCACCTTATGGCGGAATGGCAGAACTTCAAAGTCAAGGCGGCTGTTGGCTCTGTTTTACCTCCTGAACTCGGCGCAACCTACCACTGCCGGCCGATTCCAGAAGGATATGCTAGGGTGATGGTGGATGAAATAACGGAGGGATTTGAGGAGCTCCAGCTTTACCACCCTACCGGTGAAGGGGAGACTTGGCTGGGTTCTACTCTGAAGACTCCATGCCTATGGCGGAAGGAGCTCATCAAGCTTCCGAACTGGACGGCTCCGGCAAGTAAGGGCACTCCGCCTCCTCCTCTGGCGAGTGATCAGGGCACTCAGCCTCCTTCTCCGGCGCGTGGCGGCACTCCGCCTCCTTCTCCGCCCGCGCCGGCGCACCAGAGCAGCCAGCCTCCTCCTTCTCCGCCTCGTCAGCAAGGGCGGAAGAGACCCGCCGCCGCTGCGGCTGCTCCGGCGCGTCGTACTCCTTCTCCTCCGCCTCGTAAGCAAGGAAAGAAGACAGCCGCAGCCGCTCCGTCTGCTCTGCCGGCGTCTAGCAGTACAGCTGCCAGAGGCGGGAGGCAATACAGATTCGGTCCTTCTCTGAAGACTCCAGAGAAGTTACCATACGAGAGGACCGAGGAGGAAACCAGGGAGATCGTGCGAGCCGAAGTGACAAACTT
Source organism: Triticum aestivum (assembly GCF_018294505.1). Lineage (NCBI taxonomy): Eukaryota > Viridiplantae > Streptophyta > Magnoliopsida > Poales > Poaceae > Triticum > Triticum aestivum. The sequence continues at coordinate 56,657,917 of NC_057802.1, read as the reverse complement.
CTTTGAAGGGGTGAAAGCAAAGAAACATCCACCTCCGGAGGAGAAGGTAGATCCGGTGAAAGCAAAGTGCACTCTGGCTGCCCTGACAAAACCACCAAAGTCTCCGCCGAGAGGCAACTATGAGCGCATTCTTGCAAAGACATATGCCGAAGCGGAGCGGTCGGGAAGTACTGTCAGTGATAAGAGGTTAAAAGAACGACGAGCTGGGAAAAAAATTGCCCAGCTCGGCGAACAAGCGAACCAATCGTGCCCCCTGCTCAAGGTGTCAAAAGACATCGTCGCTAATGATCCAAGGATGGTGGCCGGTTATAGCAATCTTGGAGATTACCTGCCCAACGATGTACAATATGAAACCATGGAGGTGGACGAACACAAATACCATTACGGGAAGCCTCTCGTCAAAGATGAAAGATCTCTAACAACGATGATGCGAAGATTACATGATTGGTACATGAAAACCTGCAGAGAGTCTGATGGGATGGATACTTTGACGCTGAGAGTTAAACCGGAGCATGACCTCGTTGGAATTGAACTGCTGAATGTTCCATTTGAGAATTTCTTCCAGTTTTACAATCAAAAGGCCCTCGATAAAACAACGATCACTTGCTACTGTCTGTAAGTAGTACTACTTCTGTCATTAAGTCTCTCTATATAGGTCAACTCTTTCATTGCATGTATTTATAATTATCCTCACTATATTATGCAGATTGAAGATCGCCGAATTGAAGAAAAGACAAATCGGTGATATTGGGTTCATTAACACAAATCTCATAGATGCATATACGGTTGAAAAACATCCCAAAGAAGCCGAGGCCAACTTGCTACAATCGTTGGTATTAAATCAAAACAAAGATATAATACTCTTTCCTTACAACTTCAAGTGAGTGTTACTGTCTTGTGCATATTCGGTTTCCCTTATTAGTCCAGGTTATGGTAATGTAATTGATGACTTATGCATGCATGCATGCGCATCTTCCACTATATTCTCCTAGAGATTAAGCTTGAGCAGGGAGTAGTAACCGTCTTAGACTCGAGACAAAAAGATCCACAGGACTATGCGAACATGACTCAAATGCTCGAGAAGTAAGTTAAATCGATCATTATCCACCATATCAGCAACTTTGTTCATTTCCTGATATCAAGTAATTTTTTCTTTGTCTGGCAGGGTTTGGAGAAAATTCACCACAAAAGCTCCGGGACTGCCGAAGAAGCTGCAATTTAAACACCCGAAAGTAAGTACTATAGTAGCATGTTCCGCGCATCTCCTAGTGATTCAAGCGCTAGTTTCATCAATACCATTTAGCATGCTTGCTTATCAGTTTGATTGACCTCTATTTCTTGTAAAGTGGTTGTGGCAGGAATCCGGGAATAATTACTGTGGATACTACGTTTGCGAGTCCATCCGCTACACGACCTGTGAGCGGGGCTACACTGAAGAACAATATGAAGTGCGTGAGCAATAATATTCACAATTTTATTTTATTACCATCATTTGTGTTGAGTTTCATTTATTCATATATATATATGTATTGACCCCCTTCTTCAAATTAGATGTTTCGGAAGCGGGATGAACTCCTAGCACCAGATCGTATGCGAGGAATTCAAGAGGAATTGGCGGCATTCTTCCTTGACCACGTGATCGCTGAAAACGGAGAATACTATGTGGACCCTGTGTTCCTACAATTTAATTAGGAGATTGTATTGTAAGAGATAATTATGTGTATATGTAGCCGGTAGTGTCGGATAGATATACGAGAACTTGTTGTTCGACCAATCTCTCGGAGAAGGAGAGGTGGTCGATATCACTTCTCTCTGTATGCATATGTTCATGACGATCTTCTGTTTCCTTCATTTGATTACTAGCTAGCGTGTCTAGTCCTCTTCATACGTATATAGTACGTAGCGTCGACCAAGCACGGAGATAAGAGAGGACACTTCTCTCTATTAGCTAGCTAACACAATATATGAAACACCTAAATTAACCCCCCAAAACCCCTAAACCACCCCTTTCAAAAAAAACAAAAACCTCAGCTCCTGCCAGCTGCTGACGCGTGGATGCCTATTGGTCCCGGTTGGTGACACCAACCGGGACAAAAGGCCCTGCCTATTGGTCCCGGTTGGTGGCATCAACCGGGACAAAAGGCCCTGCCTATTGGTCCCGGTTGGTGGCACCAACCGGGACCAAAGGCCCCCCTGCCTGGGCTGGCAGCAGCGGCCACGTGGAGGACCTTCTGTCCCGGTTCGTGTAAGAACCGGGACTAAAGGGTTAGGGCTTTAATAACGACCCTTTAGTCCCGGTTCGAAAACCGGGACAAAAGACCCTTACAAACCGGGGTAAAAGCCCCTTTTCGTACTAGTGCATGAACGGCACATAGATTGGTGTCCTCAAATAGTCCCACAAGGTATGCTTCCGCTGCCTCCTGCAAAGCAAGCACCGCATGGCTTTGGAAGCGCAGATCAATCTGTAGATGTGGCCAAAGGAAAGCATTGTAAGCATAACTACTTAGTTTCTTATTTCAATTGAACAATAATTTATACACCCTAATCTGTCATGAACAGTCCAGGAAAGGATTGAGCTGGATTTAAATGTATCTCAAGTGAGCCGAATGGAGTGCATATAATCCAAACAGATTGTACCTTGAAAACTTGAGCAATCTCCCTGACGAGCCTTTGAAAAGGTAGCTTCTTTATGAGCAACTCGGTGCCCTTCTGATACTTGCGAATTTCACTACAAGAGCACTTGTATGAATGACAAGAACCTCACAAGGCACACTAATAATAATACACATATTCTGGAATTATATATGTTGCACATACCGAAGAGCAACAGTTCCAGGGCGATATCTGCGGGGCTTCTTGACTCCTCCAATTGCTGGAGCTGTTTTACGAGCGGCAGCCTCTCGTCGCAAAACAAATAATTTTGATTTATTGTCAAATAAATTATAGTAACAACTCTAACATACAGAGTGGTTTGGATCATATAGTAGCGCGGTATTATATGTAGTAATGTAAATAGCAAAGATAAGAACTGAGAAATATTACATAGAAAGCCCTAAGGTTCTTGGTAGGAGCCTTCCCTCCAGTGGAGTTACGAGCTGTACACTTGGTTCGAGCCATCCTGCAAACAATATAGCAAATCATGCATAAAAGTAACCTTTTCAACAAACAAGTTAGACTATAACTTAGTGACTTATCCTTCAGGACATCAAGTGTAACCGCTCACTCCCCTAAGCCAAACATTAAGACTTGGACTACAAATATGTGGTAGATTTTTGTTGATAACACTATCATCATGTTGGGATTTTAGGCTTCTAGTTTCACGAAATCAGTATAGCTTCAAACGTAAATTATTTGTCTCAGTCGTCACTTCCTTTCTCCATTGTTGCTCATCGGCCCAAGGACACACCCATCAACCAATATCACAAAGAACACAATTCTCAAATAAGAATAAAAATCACAAAGAACACAGCGGAAGGACACATAGTAAACCGGTAGCTCATACTCGCTCTGTTTCTAAATATAAGAATATGGACTACATACATATGTATGTAGACGTGTTTTAGAATGTACATTCATTCATTTTGCTTCATATGTAGTTCGGTCGGATCATATCAACGATTGTTAGCTACAAAACATATGTGCAGCATCTGCTAAAGTATGCATATGCATGTTGAGACCAGACCAAGACAATGAAACCAAATAAGAAATACCAGCGGAAGAAACAGCAAGGCCAGACTACAGCTACGGCTACCAGAACTAGAAGAGTTGAAATTGTTTACCTCTCTCTCTAACGGTTGCTACGTCGCACGACTTGTGAATTCTCAGGCTGATGGAACCCTGCTCTGGAGTAGTAGAAAGTAGCGAGAGGGCAGGGTATTTATAGGGAGGGGGGCTGGGGTGGTCCTAACAGGCATACGAACGAACTGACTTAGATCAGATGCCGTAATTCGTGCGACTCTTAGATTGATTGGCACTGGCGTTGCTGATTGAATTAATTGGACGGCTCAGATCGGTGGTGACACGGATCGGTGTGCACATATCGCGCCCTGCTATTGGCCTGTATTACTATGACACGGATCAATTTGCATATATCGCGCCCTGCTATTGGCCTGTATTACCATGACACGGATCGTGGCAAACTTCTGGAACACTGCATGCGGAGGTTTCCAGTTTGGGTGGCACCACGATTCGACCTGCTCTGCCCAGGAGGAACAAGAGTAACGGCCTGCACTTCCGTTTTTTTTTTTGCGTAAATAGAGAATTTCATTCAATCATGGTGGTTCATTACAATCCTCTTGACAGAGATTGCTAATCTCATCTGGTTCATGGCGGATCCAGACGGCAGTACGAGTAGATACTCTACCCATTTGGGCAAGTGCGTGAGCTACCTTGTTCTGTCCCCTACCCACATGTGTCAATGAGTACTCACGCCCACACTTCAGGAGATGCTTTGCCTCCTGCACCACCGTGGCCACCGGCGATCTATTGAGCTTGTCCTCGCTGAGCATGTCAATAGTCACCGAACAATCTGATTCTAAGATGAATGGATCAGTGCTCCATTCCAGCGCAAGTGCTATGCCCTCCGCACATGCCGCCATTTCCGATTCGAGAGCGCTGGAGCACGTATGGAGGAAACGACACAATGCAAAGATGGTATTTTCCTTCGTGGTTCCGCAGAATCATCCCTGCACCTCCTGTGCCGTCCTCCTCCTTGAACGCACCGTCCGTGCTCAGCTTGTTCCAGCCTAATGGAGGCCGTGTCCAGCGCATGCTCGGTTTTGCTCCACTCGCCGGTGTAGGTCTGCATGCGTGGCTTCGGCTGTCCTGTGTGACCAACATCTTCCCCTTCTCTAGGTTTGCTTCAGGGTTTTGCTTGAGGCACAACAGCGAGACAATATAACTGTTCAGGAAACGACGGGACACTGCGATGGGGGTCACCGGCTTGTGGTGAGTCAGCTCATTATGGACATGCCATATCCTCCAGAGAGTCATCAGTATAGGGAGACGTTCATCCTCGTTGCACTGGTTGGGTAGCTGCAGTAGCCACTCGGGCCCCGTGTTCTTGACCTCTTCAAGCTTGGGCATCCTCCAGTGCTCACTCATCGCTAGCCAAAGTCCCTGAGCCATCGGGCATCTGCAAAACGCGTGGAAAGTATCCTCGCGTTCGACCCCGCAGATCATACATATGTCAGATTTCTCAATCTTCCTCTTTGCTTTATTTTCCAAAGTGGCAAGAGAGTTTGTGACAAGATGCCATGCGAACACGCCTACCTTAGGGGGGCAGGGCACCCCCGCAATCCTTCCCAGACAGCACGTGTGCCGTCCGGTGCCCTGCTCGTGGCGCACGACAATGTGCGGTTTGTCTCATCAAGGGCGAGGTGGTGGGTGCTCCGTGCCGAAAAGACGCCCTTGGGGTCTGGCGCCCAACCAAGCACGTCATCGAGGCCGCGTGTGGAAGGCTTGATCTTCATGATAGTGGCAACGTCCATGGGGAGGAAGTGGCGCCGCAAGAGCTCCCCATTCCACCTTCCATTGTCATCCAGTAACTCCGCCACACGTCGCAGGCGGCAAGTGCCCCGTGGCGACACCGGTCTGTAAGAAATAGGTCGAGGCAGCCACGGGTCCCTCCATTTGCGTATTTGCTCCCCGTTGCCGACACGCCAGATCAACCCCTTTTTTAGGAGCTCGAGGCCATAATGGATAGCATGCCATGTCGACGAGGCGTTACCTGAAAAAACAGCATCTTCCAACACACCATTAGGATAATACCCGGCTTTCACAGGGCACATAACGAGTCCGGCCTAGTGATTAGTCGCCAAGCTTGCCTTGCTAACAAGGCCTGATTAAAAAGACGAAAGTCCCTGAAGCCCATTCCACCTTTGCACTTTGGCTCGAGGATCTTATCCCATGACATCCAGTGTACCTTCCGTTTGCCCTTTTTCGACCCCCACCAGAAGTTTCGTACCAATCTTGAAAGGTCATCACAAACAGACATCGGTAGTTTAAACACACCCATAATATACGTCGAGATAGCTTGTGCAACCGACTTGATGAAAGTTTCCTTCCCGGCCTGAGAGATAGTGTCACCCCAAATCAAAATACACCGAGTTAGTCGCTCTTGCAAGTTTTGGAATTTTCCCCTTATGCATTCTGCCGTCCGGCGTGGGTAGACCAAGATATTTTGCTTCAAACTCCTCCTGTACCACTTCCAAAACTTGTCTGATCTCTTGCTGGACATTACTAGGGCAGCTCTCTCCAAATTGTATAGAACATTTCTGGGGGTTTATGAGCTGACCAGTCGCATTGGCATACCTTGAAATTACTCCCTTGACAAAATTTGCTTGCTCAGAATTTGCTTTAAAAAACATAAGGGTGTCATCTGCGAACATGAGGTGGGATACACCAGGGGCTCCACGACATATCTTAACAGGCTCAAACGCACCCGTGTTTGCACCATCTTTGAGAAGCGCCGAGAAACCATCAGCCACAAATAAGAATAAGAACGGGGAAAGGGGATCACCTTGCCGAAGCCCACGCGACGGTGTAAACGAATCCAAGAGAGCTCCATTAAATTTAACGGAGTATCTCACCGAGGTAACACATGTCATTATCCATTGTACCCATTGGTGAGCGAAGCCCAACTTTTCCATTGTCTGCCTCAAGAATTCCCAATCCACATGGTCATATGCTTTTGACAAGTCCAGTTTATATGCACAAAAACTATTATGAGGTCTCTTCTCCTGCTGGATGAAATGCATGCACTCAAAGGCTAACTGTGCATTATCTGTTATAAGCCTTCCAGGCACGAATGCGCTCTGAGCAGGGGAGATAATCTCATCCAAAATTGGCCTGAGCCTATTGACCAGACACTTTGCCACAATTTTGTAAACAACATTGCATAGGCTTATTGGTCTAAAATCTGTTAAATGTTGTGGATCATTAACCTTCAGAATCAGGACAATAACTGTCTCGTTTACCCCATCTGGCATGAAACCTATCTGGAAGAATTCTTTAACAGCATGAATGATACCATTCTGTAAAACAGCCCAGTTCCTTTGAAAAAACCGGGCAGGGAACCCATCTCTTCCCGGCGCTTTTAATGGGCCGATCTGAAAAAGACTATCTAAAATTTCCTTATCAGTAAATTTATATATATCTATCTATCTATCTATCTGCACTTCCCTTATTCTTGGTCTAAAAAGAACAAAAAAGATGACAACGTACAAGCGCCGTATATTTATATCTATATCTATCTATCTGTCTATGAGTGCAGCGACTCGGTGCCCAGTCACATCTGCATTCGGCCAGAAAATAAATCATAAAAAATTAAGAAAATTTCAAAAAAATCCAAATTCTTTTTGCATGGTAGAAAAGTTAATGCGTGAGGTCCACTCCAAATTTCAAATCATTTGGACAACTGAGCAGCTCTCGGCAGAAAAGACAAATCAAGTCAGAACAGTGCATGAGCAATATTTTTTTTATAGACCCTGAATTTGTTTCTTTTTTGCTGAGAGCTGCTCAGATGTCCAAATAATTTGAAAATTGGAGCGGACATCTTGCATCAAATTATCTACCATGCAAAAAATATTTGGATTTTTTTGAATTTTTCTAGTATTTTTTTGATTTTTTTTGTCAGGACGAGTGCAGAGTCTGGGCTTAGAAGATGATTAGCGTCTATCTATACTCTTTATCTTTACCTAATCTCTCCTTAATAATAAAGCACGGATTGACTTCCCTAATAATAAAGCACGGATTGACTTTGTCAGGTTCACCGTCACAATATGCTTCTTTCCATGAATTTACGCTTTCAGTTTGAATTTAAAACATATATGCGAGGTGGTACTATTTCGGAAACCGTTTCGTCCGTGGATTTTCGTGGTCACCAGCAGGCTCGGCTGGGCCTCGACCTGAAGCGAGTACTTCCTTCGGGCCGCGTCCCTGTGGTTTTAGAAATCAACCCGCGTGTGACGCCCCCGATTTGACCGTACACTAATCATGCACGCAAATGTGTACGATCAAGATCAGGGACTCACGGAAAGATATCACAACACAACTCTAAAACATAAATAAGTCATACAAGCATTATAATACAAGCCAGGGGCCTCGAGGGCTCGAATACAAGTGCTCGATCATAGACGAGTTAGCGGAAGCAACAATATCTGAGTACAGACATAAGGTAAACAAGTTTACCTTAAGAAGGCTAGCACAAACAGGGATACAGATCGAACGAGGCGTAGGCCTCCTGCCTGGGACCTCCTAACTACTCCTGGTCGTCGTCAGCGGCCTGCACGTAGTAGTAGGCACCTCCAGTGTCGTAGGTGTCGTCGTCGACGGTGGCGTCTGGCTCCTGGACTCCAATATCTGGTTGCGACAATCAGATAGATAGGAAGGGGGGAAAGAGGGAGAGAAGCAACCGTGAGTACTCATCCAAAGTACTCGCAAGCAAGGAGCTACACTACATATGCATGGGTATATGTGTAAAGGGGCATATCAGTGGACTGAACTGCAGAATGCCAGAATTAAAAGGGGGATAGCTAGTCCTGTCGAAGACTACGCTTCTGGACATCTCCATCTTGCAGCATGTAGAAGAGAGTAGATTGAAGTCCTCCAAGTAGCATCGCATAGCATAATCCTACCCGGCAATCCCCTCCTCGTCGCCCTGTTAGAGAGCGACCACCGGGTTGTATCTGGCACTTGGAAGGGTGTATTTTATTCAGTATCCAGTTCTAGTTGTCATAAGGTCAAGGCACAACTCCGGGTCGTCCTTTTACCGAGGGACACGGCTATTCGAATAGATAAACTTCCCTGCAGGGGTGCACCACATAACCCAACACGCTCGATCCCATTTGGCCGGACACACTTTTCTGGGTCATGCCCGGCCTCGTAAGATCAACACGTCGCAGCCCCACCTAGGCTCAACAGAGAGGTCAGCACGCCGGTCTAAACCTATGCGCGCAGGGGTCTGGGCCCATCGCCCTATGCACACCTGCACGTTGCGTACGCGGCCGGAAGCAGACCTAGCCCCCTTAATACAAGCGCGAGCTTACGGTCCAATGCGGCGCGCGCCACTCAGTCGCTGACGTCAAAAGAGCTTCGGCTGATACCACGACGTCGGGATACCCATAACTACTCCCACGTAGATGGTTAGTGCGTATAGACCAAATGGCCAGACTCAGATCAAATACCCAGAACTCGTTAAGCGTGTTGTTTATCTGCGAACGCCGACCAGGGCCAGGCCCACCTCTCACCTAGGCGGTCTCAACCTGCCCTGTCGCTCCGCCATAAAGTAACAGTCGGGGGCTGTCAGGAACCCAGGCCCACCTCTACCGGGGTGGAGCCACCTGTCCTTTCAGCCCCCTCATCAGAATCACTTGCGGGTACTCAACGAGCCGACCCGACTTTAGTCACCACATGTGTCATGTATATAATGTATATAGTATATACCCGTGATCACCTCCCGAAGTGATCACGGCCCAGTAGTATAGCATGGCAGACGGACAAGAGTGTAGGGCCACTGATGAAACACTAGCATCCTATACTAAGCAGTAGGATAGCAGGTAAGGGTAACAATTGTAGAAACAATGACAGGCTATGCATCAGGATAGGATTATCGGAAAGCAGTAACATGCTACACTACTCTAATGCAAGCAGTATAGAGAAGAGTAGGCGATATCTGGTGATCAAGGGGGGGGCTTGCCTGGTTGCTCTGGCAAGTAGGAGGGGTCGTCGACTCCGTAGTCGAACTGGGCAGCAGCAGTGTCGGTCTCGTAGTCTACCGGAGAGAAGAGGGGGAAGAAACAGTAAATACAATGCAAACATAAGCATGACGATGCGTGACATGACAATGAGCGGTGCTAGGGGTGTCCTAACGCGACAGCAGGTGGTACCGGTGAAGGGGGGGGGAACATCCGGGAGGTATTCCCGATGTTACGCGTTTTCGGACAGACGGACCGGAGGGGGAAAGTTGCTAGTTCGATAGGTTAGGGAGGTGTGGTGGACGAACGGACTGCGTATCCGGATTCGTCTCGTCGTTCTGAGCAACTTTCATATAGAAAACATTTTCATCCGAGTTACGGTTTAAAAGATATGAATTTTCAAAGTTTATTTGAATTTCTGGAATTATTTATATTAAGAAAAATGAATTATGACGTCAGCATGAGGCAATGCTGACGTCAGCAAGTCAACAGGTCGGCTGACCAGTCAAACCAGACAGGTGGGTCCAGTGGGACCCACATGTCAGTCTCTGTTATTCTAATATCTATTTAAACTAATCTAACAGTATAATTAGAGGGGTGGGCCCCACATGTCAGTGAGTGATTAGTTAAAATAATTATTTTTATTTATAAAACATTTTCTTTTTCTTTTATTTTTGCGGCGGGGCCCGCATGTCAGTGACTGGGCCTGCCCAGTCAGCAGTTGACTGGGTCAACCCAGTCAACTGGGGCCCGTGGGGGCCACTGGCAGGGGCACTGGGGTGGCCCCAGGCCTGCCACGTCGGCGGCCGGCGCCGGAGCAACGCCGGCGACCAAAACGCACGGCGGCGCGCGCGGGAGGGGCGCGGGTTTCACCCACAGTGGGTTTGCGGGGGCGGGGCTGGGCGCGTTCGACGCGGCTCGACGTCGCGCGTCCAACGGCGGTGGTCGGAGGGGCTGAAACGGCCGGGGACGACCGCTACGAGCTCGCCGGCGGCGAGGTGCTACGGGTGCCCGACGGAAGCTGCGTTAGAGCGCGCGAACGGCCGAACTAACTACCTAGGCGGGTGCGGCACGGTGCGGTCGGGCTAGCGGGCCTACGCCCGTGACCATTTGGTCACCGGAGACACGCCGGCGGCGAGCTCCGCGGCGTGGCGTTCGGGCGCGCGTGGGGGAGCAGCTACGGAGCGCGAGCGAGCTAACGGAGAGGGGGAGGAGAAGGAGAGGCTCACTGCGAGGCTGTAGGGAGTGGCAGTGAGCTCGGGGAGGGCGCGGGGTAGCCGGAATCGGCGACGAACGACGGCGGCCGAAGGTTGAAGACGAGCTCGGGGAGGCCGGTGCAGAGGCGCTCGACTCGTTCCCGAGGGCGTAGTCGACGTAGTCGACGGCGGGAAGTCGTTCGGGCACGTCGTCGGGGCGATCGGGGCACGGTGGCCGCGAGTTCGACGGTGAACGGCGGCGAGCACGCGCGGGCAGAGGGGATCGAAGGGGAGAGAGAGGTGGATCTGGCGGGGGGAGAGGCGCAGAGGCCGAGGGAGTGAGCGGGGTGAGTGGGAGAGAGGCCCGAGGGGGCGGGGGCCGCTGGCGCCCTTATCCTCTCCGGCGTCGGTGCCGGCGAGGTGGTCGGGCGGGAGCGCGCGCCCCTGTTCCGACCCGGTCGGGGGAACAGGGAAGGGGACGCGGGGGGGGGGGGAGAGTGGGCTGGGGCGACTGGGCCGGGGGGGGTTCGGGGGTGGCGGCCCAGTTTGGGCCGGGGTGCAGTGGGGGAACGGGCCTTCTCCTTTTTTTCTTTTTCTGTTCTGTTTTGTTTTCTGTTTTCCTTTTATTTGTTTATTTCCTTTTCTGTTTTATTTCATTTAAAGTATTTAGGCATTTTATAAAAAGGAGTTTTCTCCACCATAATTGCCAGTGTATTATTTAGCACCCACAGAACATTTTTGTTTGAGTTTTTGAAAACTTTTATTTTTCACTTTAATTATATTTGAAGTTTGAACTAGGAGTTAGAAAAGGAAGGTGATTCAAATGTGATCAAGCCCTGTTTAGCAACATGATTAGCTTAATCACAGGGAGTTACTGTAGCATGATTCCCAGGGTGTTACAAATCTCCTCCACTACAAGAAATCTCGTCCCGAGATTTAGGAGGTAGAAGGAAACAGTGCGGGGTATTCTTCGCGCAGACGATCCTCTCGTTCCCAAGTGGCCTCATCTTCAGAATGGTGCGACCACTGGACTTTGAGAAACTTGATCGCCTTCTGACGTGTGCGGCGTTCAGCTTGGTCGAGAATGCGGACCGGATGCTCCTTATAGGAGAGGTCTTGCTGCAATTCGAGCACTTCATGATCCACAGCTCGGATTGGATCCTTGAAGCAACGGCGGAGCTGTGACACATGGAACACATCGTGAACCTGAGAAAGGTTCGGCGGTAGTTCCAGTTGGTATGCCACTTTTCCACGCCTTTCGAGGATAGTGAATGGGCCAATATAGCGAGGAGCTAGTTTGCCCTTGATCCCGAAGCGGTGAGCACCCTTCATAGGTGTGACTCGAAGATAAGCCTTTTCGCCAGGTTGATAGACCATGTCTTTATGATGACGGTCATACTGACTCTTCTGACGTGACTGAGCAGTCTTGAGATTCTCGCGAATAATGCGGACTTGTTCTTCGGCATCTTGGATAATATCCGGACCGAAGAGTGGACGTTCCCCAGTTTCTGACCAGTTCAGAGGGGTTCGGCACTTTCGTCCATATAACACTTCGAAGGGGGCCATCTTCAGACTAGCTTGATAGCTATTATTATAAGAGAACTCAGCATACGGGAGAGATTCCTCCCATTTCTTGCCGAAGGAAATAACGCAAGCTCGAAGCATGTCTTCGAGAACTTGGTTGACGCGTTCAACTTGTCCTTGCGATTGAGGATGAAACGCAGTACTGAATGACAGATGAGTTCCCATAGCTTCTTGGAAACTTGCCCAGAATCTTGAAGTGAATAAGCTACCACGGTCTGAACTGATAACCAATGGAATACCGTGGAGTGAAACAATCCTGGACATATAGAGCGTTGCCAACTGGCTAGCAGTGATCGTTTCTTTGACTGCCAGGAAATGTGCAACTTTGGAAAGCCGGTCAATGACGACAAGAATAGCATCATTACCTTTCTGTGATTTGGGAAATCCAGTGACGAAGTCCATCTCAACATGGTCCCATTTCCATTCAGGAATAGAGATAGGTTGCAGAGTTCCAGCAGGCCTTTGATGTTCTGCTTTGATACGACGGCAAACGTCACACTCAGCAACATAACGAGCAATGTCTTGCTTCATATTAGACCACCAGAATCTCTGTCGGATGTCTTGATACATCTTTGTACTACCAGGATGGATACACAGAGGCGTATCATGAGCTTCTTTCATAACTTCCTGTGTCATATCCAGGTTTTTCTCTGCACATGGCACCACTAGGCGGCCCTTGAAGTATAGGGTGCCATCTTCAGCAATGGTGAAGAATGAGGGCTTTCCTTCTGCGAGGTAGCGCTTAATCTTGTGGGCTTCAGAGTCATACTTCTGTAGCCTTTTGATGCTGTCCTCGAGATCTGGTTTAGCAACTAGGGTATTGAGAGAACCCTGGGTAACAACGTGGAGGTTCACCTTGCCAAACTCCTTAGGAGGGGGAATGAGTGCACCCGAAGGAACAATATGGAGGTTCAGCTTCCTGAATTCCTCAACAAGCGAGGGCTGAACTTTGTGAACCTGAAGGTGGTTGCAGTAAGACTTGCGGCTCAAGGCATCAGCCATTACATTAGCCTTGCCTGGCGTATAGGAAATACCCAAGTCAAAGTCTGCAACAAGCTCCATCCATCTCTGCTGGCGGAGGTTCAGATCTGGCTGAGTAAACAGATACTTCAGACTTTGGTGGTCAGTGAAGATCTCGCGATTACCGAGAAGGTAATGTCGCCACTGCTTCAGCGCATGAATGACTGCAGCAAGTTCGAGGTCGTGAACTAGGTAGTTCTCTTCGTGAGGGCGCAATTGTCGAGAGGCATAAGCAATCACTTTGCGGTCTTGCATTAGGACACAGCCTAATCCTTGACGGGAAGCGTCGCAGTAGATGACGAAGTCCTTCTTAGTATCAGGTGGAGCTAGAACTGGAGCAGAGGTCAACTTTTCTTTGAGTGCCTGGAAACTTCCCTGACATTTGTCTGTCCATTGGAACTTGACACCCTTATGCAACAGGTTAGTGAGAGGCCTGGCGATCTTGGAGAAGTTCTCGACAAATCGACGGCAATAGCTGGCGAGACCGAGAAAACTTCTGACTTGCTTAACGTTCTTGGGAGGAGTCCAATCAAGAATAGCCTGAACTCGCTCGGGGTTGACGGCAATACCATCCTTAGAGATGACATGCCCAAGATAGGTTACCTCCGGTAGCCAGAATTCACATTTGGAGAACTTGGCATATAGTTGATGTTCTCGTAGCTTTTCCAGCACAAGTCGAAGATGTTCAGCATGTTCTTCTTCGTTCTTGGAGAATATCAGGATATCATCCAGATAAACCACGACGAACTTGTCGAGGTAATCCATGAATATGTAGTTCATCAGACGAGAGAAGGTGGCTGGAGCATTGGTTAAACCGAAAGACATGACGGTGTACTCGTATGAACCATAGCGAGTCACGAAGGCGGTCTTTGGGATATCCTCTTCGCGAACACGGATCTGGTGGTAGCCCAACCTCAAGTCGAGCTTAGAGAACACTGACGAACCCGCCAGTTGATCATACAGATCATTGATCCGAGGAAGAGGGTATTTATTCTGAATGGTAGCTTGGTTTATAGGACGGTAGTCTTGAACCAATCGGTTAGTCCCATCCTTCTTCTTGACAAAGAGAGAAGGTGCTCCCCAAGGAGAGCAACTTGGGCGAATGAATCCTTTGCGAAGAGACTTGTCGATTTCCTCCTTAAGCTCAAGGAGTTCATGCGGCGGCATTTTGTAGGGTCGCTTGGCTATGGGAGTGGTGCCTGGTTTCAAGTCGATGATGAATTCGACAGCTCTAGCAGGGGGAATCCCGGAAGTTCTTCAGGGAAGACGTCGAGGAATTCACGCACGACGGGAATGTTTTCAATGCCCTCGAGTGGTGCAGCGTTCAAGGCATTCAATGCGTAAAGCCTTGCCTCGGCATTTTGCACCAGATGAGCTTGGTAAGCAACTATTTCATCAGAAGGGTGTAGCAGATGGACGGTCTTAGTGGCGCAAACTATAGAAACAGTATGCGCTTTCAACCAATCCATACCCAAAATGAGGTCGATGTTAGACGACTTCAGGATAATGGGAGAGGCATAGAATTCCAGCCCTTCGATTTCCACGGGGACATCGATGCCAACCAAGGAGGTTTGACACTGTCCCACGGGGGTTTTGACCAATACAGAGGTGTTCATCTCCTCACATTTAACGTCGTGCTTGTATGCAAAATCTTCTGACATGAATGAATGGGATGCACCTGTATCAAATAAAACGGATGCTGGTACTGAATTTACGAGGAGTGTACCCATCACAGTAGCAGGCTGGTCTTGAGCTTCGTTGAGATCAACGTGGTTGGCATGAGCACGACCATAAGGCTTAGCATTGTTGCTGCGGGGCTGGTTGTTACCACGGCCCGTTGCTGGAAGGGCAAGTTGATTCTGATTCTGATGGCAGTCCCTGGCACGGTGACTGGGTTGTCCACACTTGTAGCACAGACCATTATTGGGAGTGGGAACCGGAGCTTGGGATGGTGGAGCTGGAAGTCTTGTCTGCCTAGATGGTGGTGGAGGCAGACGAGGTGCAGCATAGGTCTGCCTTGGGGCAGATGCATTTGGACGGTACGTGTTGTTCGGGATCCATATCTTACGCTTCTGTGCGGGCGAACCCGAAGATGAGCCCGTGTCACGGTTGCGCCTGTGAGAGCTCTGGTATTCCTGCAGACCAGTTTCGACATTGATGGCCTTGTTCACCAAGGTGGCGAAATCAACAAAGTCATGCACTAGAAGTGCGAGCTTGATGTCAGCTTGAAGGCCATCACGGAACTTCTCCTGTCTGCGTGCATCAGTTGCAATGTCTTCTTCAGCATAGCGGGACAAGTCCAGAAACTCCCGCTGATAAGCTTCGACAGACTTGTTGCCTTGGGTGAGGTTGCGGAACTCACGCTTCTTCCGGTCCATGACTCCTTGAGGAATGAAGCGGGCACGGAAAGCAGCTTGGAAGTCTGGCCAGGTGATGATTGTTCCAGCTGGCAGAGTACGCCTGTGGCTGTCCCACCATTGAGCTGCGGGTCCCTTCAAGAAGAAGGAAGCAAAATTGACATAGCTGGCAGGGGCTACATCAGCAGACTCCATCTCATAGGTGATGTCACGGAGCCAGTCATCAGCATCCAGAGGCTGAGTTGAGCTGCGGTAGATGGTTGGGTTGAGGCGTATGAAATCTTGAAGAGTCACTTGAGCTGGCTGTTGGTTCAAATTGGGGCGAGGAAACTGAGCCATCATATTTTCCATGAATTGACGGTTCAGTTCAAACTGTTGGATCATACCAGCCATGTACTCAGGTGGTGGTGGGGCATCGCCACCACGACCACGACCACCTGGTCTAACCATCCTGCTAATATATAACAGGGGTAGTTCAGCATTTAGAAAATTTGCAATGACAAGAATCATTCATGATGAAACATGCATAATGAAAGGAGCACGATAGCTACTACTCAGTAGTCGGCATAGCTTACAAAAGGGGTCATGCATAGAGTTCAGTACACAGGGTTCAGTACATAGACTAAAACATCATAGGCGGCACACAGGCTCGCGGCGAATGCCTTTAACACTACAAACAAGCCTACATCAGTCCCAAGAGGTACTGTCGAGGTAATCGTAGCCCGACAGCTGGTAGTGAGGCAACGGATAGCCCTCCACGTCAGCAGACTGGGGGCCGCGGATACTCAGGTGTAGAGCCGACGCTCAGGTGGCAGAAGAGGACCAAGTGCGGGAGAGTAGCCTCCCACCTCTGGCCAACCGACACCGTGGGGCATCACGGTCCTGGCTGGGTAGATCGCAGTACGCGGTACCTGTCCAGATCGGACAAAGGGGTGCAGCAGCGTCAGAGCACGGTAAAGGTGCTGACGGGTGGTGTACATCTCGTGGCGAAGAGCTCGGTTAGCTCGATCCAGCCCATCAGCATGCAGAACCAGGTGCTGATGGTAGAAGGGCTCTCGGGTGACAGTGGAGTAGGCAGCAGTATAGTATCCCTCCGCACCAACATCAGATGCGATAGCAATGTGCCTGAAAGGGGAGGTGTCCAACTCCTGATACTCTCCACGAAGACGTGTCAGAGCAGCATAGGCAGCATCGTGGACAGCCATATCGATGGTCACACCAACACCATGTGCGGTGTGCAGCACAGTAGTGGAGTCGTACTCCCGAGAGTAGAGGTGGACGATGGCACGGTACTGCTCCTGGTTAAAGTCCTGGTACTCCTCGTAGACGGTGTACTCAGGGTGCCAGCGATAACCCAGATAGGTCATCATCTCAGCTAGCACCGCAGGTGATCCCGAGGCACCAATGGCCGTCGTGTGGCGAACGACCTGCCTCGTGGGTTCCATCTGAAAGCAAAGACGTTTCAAAGGAGTCAAATGACAGTGTGTGAATTGTTCAAAATACTATTCTAAGAAACAACTATGGCTTATCCAACTTTGGGGTGAATGCGGTCACGGGATCCTAGTGTTAAAGTTAGTAAATTCGTTTAACCCGAGTAGAAGAGAGTTCAGAGTCCCAGAGTAAAGGTCGAGGAGTAAAAGATACTAGTACCACCCAATGGCGACGTGGGCCCGTAAGACACACAGCCATGTTAGTAAAAGTTTTGTAATGTCTAGACTCGACTTCGGCCAAGGAGTGTGGAAAGGAGGATTCCTACAGGCAGTCGGCTCTGATACCAACTTGTGACGCCCCCGATTTGACCGTACACTAATCGTGCACGCAAATGTGTACGATCAAGATCAGGGACTCACGGGAAGATATCACAACACAACTCTAAAACATAAATAAGTCATACAAGCATCATAATACAAGCCAGGGGCCTCGAGGGCTCGAATACAAGTGCTCGATCACAGACGAGTCAGCGGAAGCAACAATATCTGAGTACAGACATAAGTTAAACAAGTTTTGCCTTAAGAAGGCTAGCACAAACTGGGGTACAGATCGAACGAGGCGCAGGCCTCCTGCCTGGGATCCTCCTAACTACTCCTGGTCGTCGTCAGCGGCCTGCACGTAGTAGTAGGCACCTCCAGTGTCGTAGGTGTCGTCGTCGACGGTGGCGTCTGGCTCCTGGACTCCAACATCTGGTTGCGACAACCAGATAGATAGGAAAGGGGGAAAGAGGGAGAGAAGCAACCGTGAGTACTCATCCAAAGTACTCGCAAGCAAGGAGCTACACTACATATGCATGGGTATATGTGTAAAGGGGCATATCAGTGGACTGAACTGCAGAATGCCAGAATAAAAGGGGGATAGCTAGTCCTGTCGAAGACTACGCTTCTGGCCATCTCCATCTTGCAGCATGTAGAAGAGAGTAGATTGAAGTCCTCCAAGTAGCATCGCATAGCATAATCCTACCCGGCGATCCCCTCCTCGTCGCCCTGTTAGAGAGCGATCACCGGGTTGTATCTGGCACTTGGAAGGGTGTATTTTATTCAGTATCCAGTTCTAGTTGTCATAAGGTCAAGGTACAACTCCGGGTCGTCCTTTTACCGAGGGACATGGCTATTCGAATAGATAAACTTCCCTGCAGGGGTGCACCACATAACCCAACACGCTCGATCCCATTTGGCCGGACACACTTTTCTGGGTCATGCCCGGCCTCGTAAGATCAACACGTCGCAGCCCCACCTAGGCTCAACAGAGAGGTCAGCACGCCGGTCTAATCCTATGCGCGCAGGGGTCTGGGCCCATCGCCCTATGCACACCTGCACGTTGCGTACGCGGCCGGAAGCAGACCTAGCCCCCTTAATACAAGCGCGAGCTTACGGTCCAATGCGGCGCGCGCCACTCAGTCGCTGACGTCAAAAGAGCTTCGGCTGATACCACGACGTCGGGATACCCATAACTACTCCCACGTAGATGGTTAGTGCGTATAGACCAAATGGCCAGACTCAGATCAAATACCCAGAACTCGTTAAGCGTGTTGTTATCTGCGAACGCCGACCAGGGCCAGGCCCTCCTCTCACCTAGGCGGTCTCAACCTGCCCTGTCGCTCCGCCATAAAGTAACAGTCGGGGGCTGTCAGGAACCCAGGCCCACCTCTACCGGGTGGAGCCACCTGTCCTTTCAGCCCCCTCATCAGAATCACTTGCGGGTACTCAACGAGCCGACCCGACTTTAGTCACCACATGTGTCATGTATATAATGTATAGAGTATATACCCGTGATCACCTCCCGAAGTGATCACGGCCCAGTAGTATAGCATGGCAGACGGACAAGAGTGTAGGGCCACTGATGAAACACTAGCATCCTATACTAAGCAGTAGGATAGCAGGTAAGGGTAACAATTGTAGAAACAATGACAGGCTATGCATCAGGATAGGATTATCGGAAAGCAGTAACATGCTACACTACTCTAATGCAAGCAGTATAGAGAAGAGTAGGCGATATCTGGTGATCAAGGGGGGGGGGGCTTGCTGGTTGCTCTGGCAAGTAGGAGGGGTCGTCGACTCCGTAGTCGAACTGGGCAGCAGTAGTGTCGGTCTCGTAGTCTACCGGAGAGAAGAGGGGGAAGAAACAGTAAATACAATGCAAACATAAGCATGACGATGCGTGACATGACAGTGAGCGGTGCTAGGGGTGTCCTAACGCGACAGTAGGTGGTACCGGTGAAGGGGGGGACATCCGGGAGGTATTCTCGATGCTTCGCGTTTTCGGACAGACGGACCGGAGGGGGAAAGTTGCTAGTTCGATAGGTTAGGGAGGTGTGGTGGACGAACTGACTGCATATCCGGATTCGTCTCATCGTTCTGAGCAACTTTCATATAGAAAACATTTTCATCCGAGTTACGGTTTAAAAGATATGAATTTTCAAAGTTTATTTGAATTTCTGGAATTATTTATATTACGAAAAATGAATTATGACGTCAGCATGAGGCAATGCTGACGTCAGCAAGTCAACAGGTCGGCTGACCAGTCAAACCAGACAGGTGGGTCCAGTGGGACCCACATGTCAGTCTCTGTTATTCTAATATCTATTTAAACTAATCTAACAGTATAATTAGAGGGGTGGGCCCCACATGTCAGTGAGTGATTAGTTAAAATAATTATTTTTATTTATAAAACATTTTCTTTTTCTTTTATTTTTGCGGCGGGGCCCGCATGTCAGTGACTGGGCCTGCCCAGTCAGCAGTTGACTGGGTCAACCCAGTCAACTGGGGCCCGTGGGGGCCACTGGCAGGGGCACTGGGGTGGCCCCAGACCTGCCACGTCGGCGGCCGGCGCCGGAGCAACGCCGGCGACCAAAACGCACGGCGGCGCGCGCGGGAGGGGCGCGGGTTTCACCCACAGTGGGTTTGCGGGGGCAGGGCTGGGCGCGTTCGACGCGGCTCGACGTCGCGTGTCCAACGGCGGTGGTCGGAGGGGCTGAAACGGCCGGGGACGACCGCTACGAGCTCGCCGGCGGCGAGGTGCTACGGGTGCCCGACGGAAGCTGCGTTAGAGCGCGCGAACGGCCGAACTAACTACCTAGGCGGGTGCGGCACGGTGCGGTCGGGCTAGCGGGCCTACGCCTGTGACCATTTGGTCACCGGAGACACGCCGGCGGCGAGCTCCGCGGCGTGGCGTTCGGGCGCGCGTGGGGGAGCAGCTACGGAGCGCGAGCGAGCTAACGGAGAGGGGGAGGAGAAGGAGAGGCTCACTGCGAGGCTGTAGGGAGTGGCAGTGAGCTCGGGGAGGGCGCGGGGTAGCCGGAATCGGCGATGAACGACGGCGGCCGAAGGTTGAAGACGAGCTCGGGGAGGCCGGTGCAGAGGCGCTCGACTCGTTCCCGAGGGCGTAGTCGACGTAGTCGACGGCGGGAAGTCGTTCGGGCACGTCGTCGGGGCGATCGGGGCACGGTGGCCGTGAGTTTGACGGTGAACGGCGGCGAGCACGCGCGGGCAGAGGGGATCGAAGGGGAGAGAGAGGTGGATCTGGCGGGGGGAGAGGCGCAGAGGCCGAGGGAGTGAGCGGGGTGAGTGGGAGAGAGGCCCGAGGGGGCGGGGGCCGCTGGCGCCCTTCTCCTCTCCGGCGTCGGTGCCGGCGAGGTGGTCGGGTGGGAGCGCGCGCCCCTGTTCCGACCCGGTCGGGGGAACAGGGAAGGGGACGCGGGGGGGAGAGTGGGCTGGGGCGACTGGGCCGGGGGGGGGTTCGGGGGTGGCGGCCCAGTTTGGGCCGGGGTGCATTGGGGGAACGGGCCTTCTCCTTTTTTTCTTTTTCTGTTCTGTTTTGTTTTCTGTTTTCCTTTTATTTGTTTATTTCCTTTTCTGTTTTATTTCATTTAAAGTATTTAGGCATTTTATAAAAAGGAGTTTTCTCCACCATAATTGCCAGTGTATTATTTAGCACCCACAGAACATTTTTGTTTGAGTTTTTGAAAACTTTTATTTTTCACTTTAATTATATTTGAAGTTTGAACTAGGAGTTAGAAAAGGAAGGTGATTCAAATGTGATCAAGCCCTGTTTAGCAACATGATTAGCTTAATCACATGGAGTTACTGTAGCATGATTCCCAGGGTGTTACACCGCGGTCCACCGTAGCCCAAACATAAGTGAAAAAAACGGTTCGTACGCAGCCCTGACTCGCCCGTCGCTGAAATTGCTGCCCCGCACGAGGGTTTCTTCTGCCGCCGCACGCACGAGGGTTTCTTCTGCCGCCGCACCCCCATCCCTCCGCCGCTGCCGTTCCTCCACCCTGTGGTACCCGTCCTCGATCCGTGGTCACCAAATCTGGACGAGATCGGCAGAATCCGCCGCATGTCCCGCGACACCTAGCCGCAGCTGCTCGTCGGCCATGCGGGGAGCACGGACGAGCTGCTCGTCGACGTCCATCCCGCAGCCCCGCTGACGACCGTGCCCAACCTCCTCGACAGCGCGCCTCTCCAACTTTACGCATGGTATGTCTCCCCTGTTGCATAGATGATTGACAAGCACCGCCACCGCCAAGATCTGTTGACTTGACCCCTACCCCATCTCCGCAGTTGTCAATGATTAAATGTTTCTGATTGCAGCCAAATTTTAGTAAGGGAAGGATGGATACCGCAAGGCTTTCATATGTGTTTTGATTTTGCGGATAGGGATTTCTAATATTCTGACAAGAGTCAAACTAGCAATCGTGAAGATGGAGAATTCATGCAACTCCATCTTACTTCAACCCTCAGGTTTGTCTTTTCCCATCCTTAATCACATGTATTTTTTTGACATTGATTAATCACATGTATGTGTTTCTACAATCTTGATCAGGCATGAATAGAATTACTAGACGGAAGATGTTTGAAGTGCAAACTAATATAATGTTTAGGTTCAGATTTGGTGAGAAAGTGAGAACATGAACACATCAGAGATCAAACTCTATGCTCTGTAGCCAATAGCTTTTTTCATGTAATTATATTAAGAAAAGAGAAACCATAGCATGCAATGCCTACCAGCCATCTGCTAATAAGCACCTTCCAGAGCTCCTGTGAATGTCTACTCTCAGCACACGGTCGCACTGTCATTGGGGCAGTCCTACAGTTTATAGATGGGGGCATGGGGCATAATTGCCCACTTAATACTATAGAAATAAATTAAGATTCCAGTTACTAATCTTTTGTGCATTATATCATAAAGCATAGGCATCAGGTTTCAGTTTGACTCATGCATGAACAGATTCCCCTATAGCTTCACTACACGCATACTGCCACCACTGCGTACACCTCAGTACCCACGACTGGTCGATCAGGTGTCCACGAAGTACACAACGGGGAGCTGTCAGATTAACCTTAGGTTTCAAACTTCATGCCTGCATGTACCGCCCAGTTCTGGTTGCTCGAGATCACAGCCCGCACCTTGGCCCCCAGCCTGTGTGGAGGAATAGAGCAGTCTTGATCTAGAATTTCTTCCCGCGGTTGTGGGCCTTGTGGCAGCAGAATTTCAGTTTTTTCCGATTGTTGTTGGACCTTACAGTTGTAATCCTTGAGGTCTATCTAAAGGTGTTTATATATACGCATGCTTGCATTTTGCTACCTAATCAGAATAGGTTTTTAGAATTAATTCATAGTTTGTTAACGAAATTGGTATACCATTGCAGCCATCTAATTGGTGGTATGGTGTGCTTCTGATGGTATTTCGCGGCGTTTGTACCAGCAGCATAGTAAAAAACTCCCGTGAACACGGCTTACTTATCGTTTCTGGAGGGCCTCACAGATGAGCTATTCATCGGCGGCACCCTGCCAGTCATTTAGAGGATCTGCGGGAACAAACAAACAAGCATAGCGTCATCAGTCAGGGACCAGCATCCATGCCAACTGCCCAAGATGACTGCTAAGGCAATTCATATTCTCTCTCAATCTTCAGCCACCATCTGATGTTAATTGATCTTGATCTTCCCCACTCGCCAATTCCGAAGACACTTCGGATCTCACATTAACTTCATTCAGTCTTTAAGAATAATCAAAGGTATGTTGTACAATAATTTTACAACTAAACGAACCTTCCAAATGTCTCGATATCATTTTCACTAATATGCATAGTCTTCTATTGGTAGAATAGACATATGGATCTCAAAGCTATGGATCATGCGCCCATACAAAAAAGGACAACTGACTAGATTGATGATACGTTATGGCAAGAAGGCTATATATTCATGGTATTCTTAACCCTACTCTTGACATTTTAACCGATGCCCATAGGAAACATAATTAGGCATTTTCAACTATC
Organism: Triticum aestivum; assembly: GCF_018294505.1. NCBI lineage: Eukaryota > Viridiplantae > Streptophyta > Magnoliopsida > Poales > Poaceae > Triticum > Triticum aestivum. The sequence goes on along the minus strand of NC_057802.1, from coordinate 56,634,289 downwards.
AAAGTTTCTTTCAGCATGCTTTCCATAATATATTGAAATTTGACCAAACAATTGTTTTCTGTGATGTTATGTAATCAATTCAGAGTGTGTAGAAGATGTTGTCCTGGTTGTGTAGAGTATGCGGTGCGTAGCTTCTTGTATGTGTGTGTGTGTGTGTTAATTGGTGGCTGTGCATATATGTTAATTGGTGGCTGGTGTGTGTGCAGGGTGCAAACGGGGCCAGTGAGTAGGCGGCGAGTATACTACGTCGAGAAGCGATACAGGGGCATGAAGCTTGAGCCGGTGTGCGCAACAACCTGCGCTACTGCACTAATAGCCTTGACGGAGCACTAGGGCCGGCTCGACAGGGCATGCAGCCCGCCGGTGGACGCCTGAATGTGCGCGATGGAGATGAACCCCACGTCGTCGCCTCTGTAGCCTGGACAGAGCTCCGCCAGTGCTCGTGATGAACCCCATGTATGTGCTGGTGATGGCGCTCTCCGTCTACTTTCTCCACCGGCTATCAGAGAGTAGAGATCACATTGTGGATTTGGGCTTTCTTCAGAGATGTGCTCCCGTCGTTGTTGGTTGTCGAATTTGTGATGGAATCCGTCCCTATGTCGATGTCTTAACCACTTCGTACTTCCGCACAATTAACAAAATAGAGCAGCTGCCGCAATTTACCCATTGATTTCTTGGAGTGATTCAAACCTAGGAAAGCCTGCTACTTGTGCAAGCAACAGGGTAAGAAGTTTCACTTTTCTTACTAATGCACCTCAATTTGTAAGGTTAGAACAATGTCAGATTACTTTATGTTGGTTTTCTAATTTCTACATATTCCTTTCTTACAGACTTTGCCTTCAAGCAATTCTAATTACCTAGGTAGTATGGAAAGCAGGCAAATTATGTATCTATTTGGGTGTACTCGTGCTCTGCTATGTCAAATTGAGGAGAAATAATCATTTTATTCACCCATCCTATTTTTTATCTATAATGATGATCATTTTTCCATGTTGTGATCTTTGCTCCAGTTGTGCTAATACCATGTTTATCATGTTTTATCTTAAAAATTGGCTTCTATTTTGTTTCTAACCTATATCTCAGCATGGTTACTTTCTCCGAACATGCTTTAGCTGCAGCATTGGTCAACTGGCTTGAACACAGCTCACATGAGTCATCGCCAAATGACCCTTTTCTGAAATTCACTGAGAGAGGAGTTACTCCATGTCAGTATGTACATACAGATGCAAGCAATGGATAAATTCATGCAGACCATGTCTATTAGTCCTTCAGTAATTTTTGGAATGAGATGACACGTTGTATGCCAGGTAACAAGCAACTGAAGCAAGGGAAAGAATGAGCCCCTGAACCCAGGATGCATGGCGAAGGATCCAATATGTCAGGACCAATGAGGGAATTGCAGAGCTTCATATACAGTTGCCTTCTTCAAGTGTCTAGATTACATGAAACATGTTTCTTCAAGTGTCTACACACTACAGGAAATAAGTTTCTTATGGAAGTAGTCAAACCTGGATACCAATTCATTGGAACCATTATATTCCTTATAGAAGTAATGCAATATATTCTCTCTCTTGTGCCTACTTGAAATACCGTTGTGGCTCTGTACTTTGCTTCTCATATTGCAAGGGTAACACATTGTATGCCTATTCTCTCTCTTAGCTGTAGCAAGGATGGAGCAGGAAAGTGTGGTGGACCTTCTAACATTCATATTGTACATGTACGAGCTATGGGCCATTATTGTTTATCATATGGATTGTAAATGTAGTGACACTGAAGTTTATATCATATCCGCAAATTCCTTTATTTTAAAAGTGATGATATACTGACACATTATGTTGATCTAAAAATCTGGTAGCCGTGACCTTGATATTCCCTGTAGAGCCAGCAAAAATTAGAATAAAAAGGTTTATTAGAGAATTATTACAATTGGCGATTGAATGCAAGTGGCAGTGATTTTACATCTATGTGTGGGAGCTTGATGAAAGATTACTTGCAAAGTATATATACAAGTGAAAAATAACATTTATTTAGATGAGTTATTACCGGAGTAGATATATTGTATTTCTAGCTGAAGTTAACATTGCTATGCTAAACTATTTCACTATGCGACAACTGCAGGGAAAGAAACATACATATAAGCCTAATGTTAAATGTATGGAAATGTTGAAGCTTCAGCACCGTGGTCCAGCTTTCGTGGAGGGCTTGCACCATTTGGGACTTCTGTTGGATGAGGGGTTGGCCACGAACATATCATAGGTCGACGGCAGGGAGGGGGTCTATGTTGGTGAAGAGGGTGACGCTAGGAAGGAGGCCAATGGTGTGAAAGAGGGTGATGGAGGGAGGAGGACGACGGGAGGAGAGGGAGGCAATGGAGGGGCGACGACACAAATAGAATTGAGGTGGAGGGCCGGTGGCTGGACAGTGTGTGGGCTTGTGAGAATGGAACAATGGCGACGTCATCGATAGCGCTTCGTGGCGGACTTGTGAGAAGGAAACAATGCCGACGTCATGGATAGTGCTTCGACCGGGTTCATGAAAATGGAGATACACAAGTAAGTATAAAGCCACTTAGCGATGGCACTATCATCGTAAATATATTAAGCTCTGTGATTTCGACTTGACGAAGATAAGCTTCGGCAACTTCACCAAATTATACTATGAGAGGCCTCTGATTCGTGTAGTTGGTGAAGCATGGCGTTGAAGGAGATCCGAACAACCCCTAAACTAAAATTGTGCTCTTGGACATCAACATATCAAACTGAAAAAAGACTGATTGATGCGCCTAAGCAATCAATGGTTTAATAAAATTTTGTAGGTCTACCTCATGATACTATCCATGCATTCCATCTTTTAGAAGTCATTCAAGTAACTTAATCATTTGTTCGATTCGTTTAGCTGCATTGTCACCCGTAACAACGCACGGCCATATTTACTAGTAATAATAAAGCAGCGATGCCTTTTGGTCGTACGTTGTTAACTTCTCCCGTAAGGTTTTCTTTTAGAAATAACTTCTCCCGTATGTAAAAATGTTCCTTAATTGTCGTTATAATTTTATAAGCACGTCGCTCTGGGCCTCCGCCTGACCGCTTTGGTGGGCCTCTGTCTGGGCCTGCGTCCGCGGTTCAGAAGCCCGACGAAGCCGATAGGCTTGTACGTTGTGGGCATAATCTCCTCCCGTGATCGATCGTGTTTCCTTTACTGAGAGCATCTCCAACAGCTGGCCAACGCGCGGCGCGCTAAAAACCAGTTTGCAGCGCGTCCATCGCCTGGTTTGGCGCGGCGGGCAGCGCTGGCTCCAGCAGGCGCGGTAAAGTGCAGCGCGCGCGCGTAGCTCCAGCAGGCGCGCTAAAATGCAGTGCGCGCTCTCGCACAAACACTACAGTGCATATAAACATCATACATATTCAACATAGCATTGATGAAAAAACGATAAAACGATACATAGCATAGATAGAAACGATACATAGTTTCTAGCATAGATAGATAAATAGAACTATGGTGCAACTATAAAATTAAACTACGGTGCAACTAAATAAAAACTACGGTGCAGCTAGAACTCCCCCTTGTCGTCCTCATCATCATCCTCATCCTCAGGTGGTGTTGTCCGAGGTATCGATCCATATGTCGTGCCAACGGTCATCGTCTGACGTGAAGATCGACTGCCCACCTGCTTCAACGATATCGCACTGCGATATGGCCAGCGCCTTCCGCCGATGCCAGTCCGCCCGCTCCGCGCGGCGCCTTGCCGTCCTCTCCGCCCAGTAGGCGCGCTCGTCGGCGATGTCCTCCGGGTGGGGCCGGCGCCACTCCGCCATGGCTCACTCATCCTCCTCGGCGATGAGGAGGCGGCGCCGCCGCCGACGGTGCTTCGCACGGTCCTGGACCGTGATAAGACGAGGCGGAGGGGCGACGGCCTGCGCCTGCTCGCGCGTGTAGACGTCGCGGAAGTTCATCTGCGCCGGAGGCCTCTCTAGGCGCCACGCCGCCGTGTCGTACGCGCGGTCTCGAATGTGCCGAGGCCGAGCCGGATGTCGCCGGACCGGATCTCGGCGTAGTACCAGCCGTTGGGGCGCAGGCGGACGCCGCGGTAGCCCGAACTTCCTCGGCGGCGCGGCGGCATGGTGGCGGGGCGCTGAAGCGGCGAGGAAACGGCGAGAAAGCAGTGGAAGCGGCGAGGAGGGGGGGATGCGCGCGTGGCAGTATGGAGGAACGCGTGGCGAGCACCGCAATTTATAGGCGCGCCAAATCTACCGCGCGACCGACAGCTCTCTCCCGCACGCGCGCAAAAGTTTACAACGCACACTTGTTTCCTGCTGTCACTGGAGCGCGAAAACTTCCTCCCGCGCTAAATGGGCTTTTTACCACGCGCGCGTGTCTTTTGGCGCGACTGTTGGAGATGCTGTGAGTCCACGTCTGTCTTCTGTTGCTCTCTCACTTTCGATTCAAACTCTCCTCTGATCTCTTCCTATTAAATCAAATCCATCGAAATAAAGAAATCTTGGCTCGATATCGGTCCCTCCATGACTAAACCGCCGAAAAACTCTTCGCTCTCACTCTCCGTCCATGGCCGACGCCTCGGGATCGACCAGCTGGGCTCAGAGGAAGGGTGGATTCTGTGGAGGTGGAGACGCAGCAAACAAAGATGTCAAGCAGGAGGCGTACGGCCTTGGGCGCCATCTCTGCGGCTGGCTGTGGTGGGTCTACCTAACCATGCGCATCATCTCCGTCGACCCATTCATGACTGGTGGGAGATTGCTTCGTCAAGTTGCTTGCCCGCCCCGCGTGGGCCACGTCCACTCCGACCCGGTTTTCTTTTCTGCGCGGAGGAAACCGCAATCGACCCTCATGGCAGGTCTTCCCCTCCGTCAAATCCGGTGATGGCAACCGAGGAAACTGCAATCGACTCCATGTTTAGGTACGGCATCTACAGTCGCAAGGTGGAGAACAAGAACTACCGGTCGGCCTACCTGTGCACCGCGACGCCAGGAAGCTGACGACCACCCACGCCGCGACGGCCATCCAGGTGCAGGAAGAATCCTCGGTCGAGGAGAACCGGTATGGTGTTCCGTGAGAACGTTAATGGCAGGTGTAGCCGGTGTCGTACATTAGTTGCGGCGGCAACGAGTCCAGTCTCTAGTGCAGACTATGAAATGAGCGACACCAGAACGTCCGGTACTGCTACGAGCCTATGACGTGGAAACGAACAAGTAGTACGTCTACGGCAACGAATCCAGTGCAGACGACGCACCCCGAGTCCGCGGACAACGGTTCCGGGTATGGCCGCCCGAGCGGAGGTTGGGGAGGTACGATGACATGCGTCTGAGGCCGGATACAAATGTTGAACATGTGTACATGTACATAGGTCTGGGTATCGTATGCAGTACATGTAGTGTCTGTTTTTTCCTATATGTACGTGTATCTTAGGAGACAAGATACCGGTCGCATATATATATATATATATATATATATTGTGTGTGTAGTGCATGATTAATCAATTATCGATGCACCAAATCATTCTCTACATAGTATCTATCGCAAGTCGATCCTCCCGCTTCCGCCAACCGCCAACCCTAGCCGCCGCCGCGATCTGCCGCCGCCGCCACCCCTCTCCACGCGCACCTCCTCGCGCATCCTTTCCTCCCCGCCGCCACCCCTCTCCACGCGCACCTCCTCGCGCATCCTTTCCTCCCCGCCGCCACCCCTCTCCACGCGCACCTCCTCGCGCATCCTTTCCTCCCCGCCGCGCCGCCCTCCCACCGTCGCGCCGCCCTACCACAGCCGCGCCGCCCCCTTCCCCAACCCCTCGCTGCCATGTCGTCCAACGCCTCCTCCTACTCCAACCCCTTCGCCGTCGACCCTGCTGAAATCCGCGACATCAACGTCCACGCACGCGTCCCCGTCGTCCTCGACGCCTCCAACTCCACGTACTTCGCGTGGAAGACGTACTTCTCGCTGCTCTTCCGCGAGAACAACCTCGTGGATCATGTGGACGGCACCATTGACTCCCGCGCCATGGTGGACGACCCCGAGTGGACCACGATCGACGCCACGATCATCCGGTGGTTCTTCACCACCATCTCCAAGGACCTGTTCCACACGGTCGTGAGCGCCGGCTGTCGTGGTTCTAAGCCTGACAGTAGAATGGGGGTAGGTATGAGGAGCCAAGATCCTAGCTATGGTGAAGTTGTACACACAAGATTTACGAGTTCAGGCCCTTCACAGTGGAAGTAACAACCCTACGTCTCGGTGCTCGGGAGCTCGGTCGATTGGATTATGAGTGTGTAGTTACAGGGGTGCGAACCCTTGTGCCTAAGGAGGGGGGTGGCTTATATAGAGTTTTCCAGACCCCTCCGGCCCTCAGTTACATAGGGTTCAATGTACATAAAGATAGGAACGTTACTGGTAACGCCAACATTAAAGCTACATAAATGACCATTAAGACTACAGAGTGAAAGCCCGACCGTTGTCATTCAGAGTGACTTTAGACCTTCTATTCTCCGAGTGGATTCTGGTATGGTCGAATGGAATTGGTGTATCCGAGTGAACACTCAGTCGAGTGAGTTGAGTACTGTGGTGATTCCAGTCGGTAAAATCTGCCTTCGTTTGGATGTCTTTGATTGTAGGGCAGTGTCCTTGGGTAAGGTGCTTAGACTAGGTCTATTGCCTTACCCTAGGTACATATCATCGTCACTAGCCCCCGAATGGTTCAGGGTCTGAGTGAAGATGAAGTAGAAGATGGTTCCGACTCAATTTTCATGCTGCGGAAGCATTTTATTTGGATTGGAGAACCATGCAGAAAACTCCGACCTCATTCTCAGTTGCCTTGAACCATTCAGAGGTTGTCGAGTGGATTTTGCCAATAAGCTTCGAGTCTTTGATATGGTATAAAATCTCCGGCATGATTGACCGCTCTGCCGTTCCCAGATCTCGCGGGATTCGAAATTTGGGGAAGTGTGCGGGGCGGAGAGGGCCGCGGTAATCGGAATGGATTAGGCAGGGGCGCCTCGATCTCCGCGCCACCTTTATCGCCACGCATCGCGCACGCGACTGTTGCGGGATTTGACGGGATTGCTTGGACCCACAGGTCAGTCACTCGAGAAAACAACCCATATAAGGAGTTTGGGCCAGCGTTTTTGCACCATGCGCCTCATTTCCCCTCCTCCTCCTCTGTTTCTCCTGTGCACCCGTCTCCTCTCTCGACGCCGCCGCCCCGCCCGAGCGCACGTCGCTAAGATGGCGAAAGACAAGACGGCGGCCCTGCAGCGAGCGAAGAAGGCGACGGCGAAGGCGAAGGGCAAGAAGTCCAGCCGGGGGGATCGTCGTTGAGATCTGGCCTGCCGCCCGGCTAGATCCAGGGCGACTGGATTCGCTCCACGATCCAGCAGGAGCATCTGGAGGATCTGGTGGAGGTGGGTCTGATTCCCCACGGCTCCTGGCGGCTCCCGGAGGACGAGACCGAGCCACGGCCGCAATAGGGTGAGTGTGTGCTCCTCGCCACCCACGTCGACCGCGACTTCTCTTTGCCACCGCATCCTTTTTTTCGGGGTTTTCTGAATTTCTTCGGGGCTCAACTTCATCATTTCTCTCCCAACACCATCACGTATCTTTACGCGTTCGTGTCCATGTGCGAAAACTTCCTGGGGTGTCGACCGCACTGGGGTCTCTTCAAGCACATTTTCACTTGTCGTTCTCAGGCCATAAAAAAGGCCAATCCGAGTGATGAGAGGACGCATGTGATCCAGATGTGCGGCGGATTAGGGATCCATATGAGGGGAAAAAGCACCTTCCTAGCCATGACCCTTCCCGAGTCGGTTAGAGGTTGGCAGTCGACTTGGTTCTACTGTAAGGATGAACCAACTCCTGGTCAGTCGACCAGCCTCCCTCCGTTTTCCATGGAGAGATTCGAAAAGCCCTCTCCCTTGAGAGTGACCTCAGCTGAGAAAGTGGAGGTGTCGATGTTGGTTGAGCGAGTGGTCCAGCTTGTCCGCGACGGTGTGACCGGCATGGATTTGCTGGAGGTGTTTCTCAAACAACGCATCCAGCCACTCCAAGCTCGCGATCATCCAATGTGGTTGTACTCGGGCATTGAAGACAGCACTCGGATCCACCCGGAAGAAGTCGATGAGGAGACGGTGGCACAGTGGTTGCAGGGCATCACCGGCAATAAAGACAACCCCAGGGGGTCTAGGAGAGTTCCTCCATTCGACATCACCAACGAACCAGACAAGGTCTGACTCTTTTCTCCCGAGTGTCTTTTCCTTCTGGCATGTGATTTCTTTTGGAACCGACTGACATCTAGTCGACTCTGTGTCTTGCAGATTTATACTGAGACGTACTCGATGCCCAACGGAGAGCAGGAGCAGGAGCCGGAAGGGGAGGCGAGTGGAGGCGAAAGTGGCGAGTGACACTCTGACGGAGGAGGAGACGATGAGAGCGACGACTCAAGCGATGGTGAGGAAGTCGACTCGCCACCTTGCACCGAAAGGCGATCCAAGCACACCCATGATCCAGCAAGTATCCATGGCAAAGCGACTGCGCGGACTGGGCAGACTTCGAAGTGCCTGATACGTCTCCGTCGTATCTACTTTTCCAAACACTTTTGCCCTTGTTTTGGACTCTAACTTGCATGATTTGAATGGAACTAACCCGGACTGACGCTGTTTTCAACAGAATTTCCATGGTGTTATTTATGTGCAGAAACAAAAGTTCTCGGAATGACCTGAAACTTCACGGAGATTATTTTTGGAAATAATAAAAAATACTGGCGAAAGAATCAAGGCCAGGGGCCCACACCCTTTCCACGAGGGTGGGGGGCGTGCCCCCTGCCTCGTGGGCCCCCTGGAGCTCCACCGACCTCAACTCCAACTCCATATATTCGTGTTCGGGGAGAAAAATCAGAGAGAAAGATTCATCACGTTTTACGATACGGAGCCGCCGCCAAGCCCTAAACTCTTTCGGGAGGGCTGATCTGGAGTTCATTTGGGGCTCCGGAGAGGGGAATCCATCGCCATCGTCATCATCAACCATCCTCCATCACCAATTTCATGATGCTCACCGCCGTGCGTGAGTAATTCCATCGTAGGCTTGCTGGACGGTGATGGGTTGGATGAGATTTATCATGTAATCGAGTTAGTTTTGTTAGGGTTTGATCCCTAGTACCCACTATGTTCTGAGATTGATGTTGCTATGACTTTACTATGCTTAATGCTTGTCACTAGGGCCCGAGTGCCATGATTTCAGATCTGAACCTATTATGTTTTCATGAATATATGTGAGCTCTTGATCCTATCTTGCAAGTCTATAGTCACCTACTATGTGATATGATCCGGCAACCCCGAAGTGACAATAATCGGGACCACTCCCGGTGATGACCGTAGTTTGAGGAGTTCATGTATTCACTATGTGTTAATGCTTTGGTCCGGTACTCTATTAAAAGGATGCCTTAATATCCCTTAGTTTCCATTAGGACCCCGCTGCCACGGGAGGGTAGGACAAAAGATGTCATGCAAGTTCTTTTCCATAAGCACGTATGACTATATTTGGAATACATGCCTACATTACATTGATGAATTGGAGCTAGTTCTGTGTCACCCTATGTTATGACTGTTACATGATGAACCGCATCCGGCATAATTCTCCATCACCGATCCAATGCCTACGAGCTTTTCACATATTGTTCTTCTCTTATTTACTTGTCCGTTGCTACTGTTACAATCAATACAAAACCCAAAAATATTACTTTTGTTACCGCTACCGTTAGTTCCATACTACTTTGCTACTAAATACTTTGCTGCAGATACTAAGTTATCTAGGTGTGGTTGAATTGACAACTCAACTGTTAATACTTGAGAATACTCTTTGGCTCCCCTTGTGTCGAATCAATAAATTTGGGTTGAATACTCTACCCTCGAAAACTGTTGCGATCCCCTATACTTGTGGGTTATCAGCGTCCTCAGACGTCTTCTCCTGTGCTGACTAAGAAGGCTCCGAAGCAATCCAAAGTTGCGCCGACAAAACCTCGGAAGGCTTTTCCCAAGATCAAAGTGGTGGTTCCCATTGCTTCCGGGTAATATTTGAACTCGGTTTCTTAGCTTTGGCATGAGTTAATCTTTGGTCGACCCACTTCGGAAGATCTGACCGAGTGAAATTTGTAATTTGCAGTGCTGCTACCTCTGGGACTTCTGTTTATAAGGATGAAGATGAAGAGATGGAGGACTGATAACCCACAAGTATAGGGGATCGCAACAGTTTTCGAGGGTAGAGTATTCAACCCAAATTTATTGATTCGACACAAGGGGAGCCAAAGAATATTCTCAAGTATTAGCAGTTGAGTTGTCAATTCAACCACACCTGGATAACTTAATATCTGCAGCAAAGTATTTAGTAGCAAAGTAGTATGATAGTAGCGGTAACGGTGGCAAAAGTAACAGTTATAGTTTTGTAGTCATTGTAACAGTAGCAACGGTAAAGTAAATAAGCGTAGAACAATATGTGAAAAGCTCGTAGGCATTGGATCAGTGATGGAGAATTATGCCGGATGCGATTATTCATGCAACAGTTATAACATAGGGTGACACAGAACTAGCTCCAATTCATCAATGTAATGTAGGCATGTATTCCGAATATAGTCATACGTGCTTATGGAAAAGAACTTGCATGCCATCTTTTGTCCTACCCTCCCGTGGCAGCGGGGTCCTATTGGAAACTAAGGGATATTAAGGCCTCCTTTTAATAGAGTACCGGACCAAAGCATTAACACATAGTGAATACATGAACTCCTCAAACTATGGTCATCACCGGGAGTGGTCCCGATTATTGTCACTTCGGGGTTGCCGGATCATAACACATAGTAGGTGACTATAGACTTGCAAGATAGGATCAAGAACTCACATATATTCATGAAAACATAATAGGTTCAGATCTGAAATCATGGCACTCGGGCCCCCTAGTGACAAGCATTAAGCATAACAAAGTCATAGCAAAATTAATCTCAGAACATAGTGGATACTAGGGATCAAACCCTAACAAAACTAACTCGATTACATGATAAATCTCATCCAACCCATCACCGTCCAGCAAGCCTACGAAGGAATTACTCATGCACGGCGGTAAGCATCATGAAATTGGTGATGGAGGATGGTTGATGATGACGACGGCGACGGATTCCCCTCTCTGGAGCCCCGAACGGACTCCAAATCAGCCCTCCCGAGAGAGATTAGGGCTTGGCGGCGGCTCCGTATCGTAAAACGCGATGAATCCTTCTCTCTGATTTTTTTCTCCCCGAACGTGAATATATAGAGTTGGAGTTGAGGTCGGTGGAGCACCAGGGGGCCCACGAGGCAGGGGGCGCGCCCAGGGGGGCAGGCGCACCTCCCACCCTCGTGGACAGGGTGTGGGCCCCCTGGCCTTGATTCTTTCGCCAGTATTTTTTATTATTTCCAAAAATAATCTTCGTGAAGTTTCAGGTCATTCCGAGAACTTTTGTTTCTGCACAAAGATAACACCATGGCAATTCTGCTGAAAACAACGTTAGTCCGGGTTAGTTCCATTCAAATCATGCAAGTTAGAGTCCAAAACAAGGGCAAAAGTGTTTGGAAAAGTAGATACGTCGGAGACGTATCAACTCCCCCAAGCTTAAACCTTTGCTTGTCCTCAAGCAATTCAGTTGATAAACTGAAAGTGATAAAGAAAAACTTTTACAAACTCTGTTTGCTCTTGTTGTTGTAAATATGTAAAGCCAGCATTCAAGTTTTCAGCAAAGATTATGAACTAACCATATTCACAATAACACTAGGTCTCATGTTTACTCATGTCAATGACATAATCAAGTAGAGAGCAATAATAATAAATCTCGGATGACAACACTTTCTCAAAACAATCATGATATGATATAACAAGATGGTATCTCGCTAGCCCTTTCTGAGACCGCAAAACATAAATGCAGAGCATCTTTAAAGCTCAAGGACTGACTAAACATTGTAATTCATGGTAAAAGAGATCCAGTCATAGTCATACCCAATATAAATTAATAGTAATGGATGCAAATGACAGCGGTGCTCTCCAGCTGGTGCTTTTTAATAAGAGGGTGATGACTCAACATAAAAGTAAATAGATAGGCCCTTCGCAGAGGGAAGCAGGGATTTGTAGAGGTGCTAGAGCTCGATTTTTGAAACAGAGATATATAATACTTTGAGCGGCATACTTTCATTGTCAACATAACAACCGAGAGATGGCGATATCTTCCATGCTACACACATTATAGGCGGTTCCCAAACAGAATGGTAAAGTTTATACTCCCCCTCCACCAACAAGCATGAATCCATGGCTTGCTCGAAACAACGAGTGCCTCCAACTAACAAGAGTCCCGGGGGAGTTTTGTGTGCAATTATTTTGATTTGATTTGCATAAAGCATGGGACTGGGCATCCCGGCGACCAGCCATTTTCTCGTGAGTGAGGAGCGGAGTCCACTCCTCTTGAGAATAACCCGCCTAGCATGGAAGATACAGACAACCCTAGTTGATACATGAGCTATTCGAGCATACAAAACAGAATTTCATTTGAAGGTTTAGAGTTTGGCACATACAAATTTACTTGGAACGGCAGGTAGATACCGCATATAGGAAGGTATAGTGGACTCATATGGAATAACTTTCTGGTTTAAGGAATTGGATGCACAAGCAGTATTCCCGCTTAGTACAAGTGAAGGCTAGAAAAAGACTAGGAAGCGACCAACTAGAGAGCGACAATAGTCATGAACATGCATTAAAATTAATAAACATTGAGTGCAAGCATGAGTAGGATATAATCCACCATGAACATAAATATCATGAAGGCTATGTTGATTTTGTTTCAACTGCATGCGTGAACATGTGCCAAGTCAAGTCACTTGAATCATTCAAAGGAGGATACCACCCTATCATACCACATCACAACCATTTTAATAGCATGTTGGCACGCAAGGTAAACCATTATCAACTCCTAGCTAATTAAGCATGGCATAAGCAACTATAATCTCTAATTGTCATTGCAAACATGTTTATTCATAATAAGCTGAATCAGGAACGATGAACTAATCATATTTACAAAAACAAGAGAGGTCGAGTTCATACCAGCTTCTCTTATCTCAATCAGTCCATCATATATCGTCATAATTGCCTTTCACTTGCACGACCGAACGATGTGAATAATAATAATAGTGCACGTGCATTGGACTAAGCTGGAATCTGCAGGCATTCAATAAACAGGAGGAGACAAGGCAATATGGGCTCTTGGTTAAATCAACAATAATGCATAATAGAGCCACTTCAACATTTTCATTATGGTCTTCTCCTGTCGACCCCCAAAGAAAAGAAAAGAAATAAAACTATTTACACGGGAAAGCTGCCAACAAGAAAAAGAAGAACGGGAAATCTTTTTGGGTTTTATTTTTAATTATTACTACTACAGCAAGAAAATAAGCTAGCTAAAAGCTACTACTAATTTTTTTTAGTTTTTCTTAAGGTTTTTCGAACACACTAGAAGAAAGCATAAAAAGGAAAATAAACTAGCATGGATATTACAGTGAAAAAGTATGAGCACCGACATCTAGCAATGAGTGTGTGAACATAAATGTAATGTCGGTGAGAAATACCACTAGTAGAAAAAGGGTCAAATGTCAAGCACATTAGTGCCGGTTTGCTTTTGAGCCGGCACTAATGTGTGCATTAGTGCCGGTTCCAACGGCTAGCCAGCCGCTTTCATTAGTACCAGTTCGTGGCCGACCTTTAGCACCGGTTCGTGCCACGGACCGGTACTAAAGTGAGTGGTGGCAGGATGTTGTCAGTCCGGGGCCACTCCAGCACCTTTAGTACCGGTTCATGGCACGAATCGGTGCTAAAGGTCGTCCTACATAAACCCTTCGTCCACCCAAGCTCGCTCTGTTCTTCCCCTTTCCCCTCTCCTCTCTGTTCTTCCCATCTTCCTCTCGAGCTCATCACACATTTTGCCCAATTTTTTTCAAGATTTGAAGGCCTCCATCCATTCAAATGATCACAAAGGTTAGCAACTTTGTCCTTTCATCTCTCATTGCTAGATTAGCTCTTGAAATGCTTTGTATAGTGATTAATTTATGAGTTTAGGAATTTGGTAGAAAATATATGTGCTAGTATTTGATTTATATGCAATTTGTGGTCAAAACTAACACTTAGTTTGCATATTTGGTGTGGTTTACTTAGTGCCTTCTAAATCTCCGTCGTAACCAGAGTCGATCGCCCGCACCGTTCCGTCGCCAGCACCACCTTGTGGTGAGCCTCTTTTTCATGAATGTTTTACATTACCAAATTGATGTTTGTGTGATTTGGATATATAGTTACTCGTATAATTATCTTACCCATACGTTGTTTGTTATATATAGTGCCATGGTTTTGATATCCGTCCCCGTCGGCCCTCGTCCTTGTTATGATTCGGATGTGGTATATTCTCTTTTAAAACTAGTTGTTGCATTTCATGTTTATGACAAATTATGCCCATCAAGTTGACATAGATATTTTTGTCTAGGAGGTTTGTGAACCGGAAATTCCAACCGACCCTATTGTCGAGAGGTTAAATTAGTTGAAAGAGAAAACGAGTATTTGAAAGAAAAATTGAAAAGAATTGAGGGGGAGAAGATGGAATTGGAGTTGCATGTTGCCGATGTCGTCGATGATCACAAGATCAAGATGGAGAAAATGCGCTTGAAGATTAGAAAGATTAGAAAATATGCCATTGATAGTGAGGCTTGGTATCATTATGCTGTTGGATCAATTGTTACCTTAGTTGCGATGTTGATCGCATTTGTTGTTGCATTTAAATTCTTTAGTTAGAGAGTTATTTGTTTGTTGCATTTAAGTCTTGTATGAACTTTATGTATGAACTTGTATTAATTTGGTCTATTCGGTGTTGTGTAATGAAGATGAGCCGACAATGGATGTACGATGACCGATGCTCTCCCGAGTTCATTAATGGCATGCAAACTTTTATGCTTGCGGCTGAGGCAAACAAGCGGGCGGATGGTTTTATGCCTTGTCCATGTTTAGTCTGTAAGAATGATCACAATTACTCTACGTCAAGAACCATTCACGTCCACCTGTTTAAGTCCGGTTTCATGCCCCACTATAATGTTTGGACCAAGCACGGAGAAAGAGGGGTTAGATGGAAGACAATGAAGAAGAAGAGGACGACGACAACTATCCTGGCCATGGGTTCCCTGAATACGATGATACAACAATGGGGGAAGAAGCTGAGCCGGCAATGTGGGAAGAAGCTGAAGAAGAGGCATCAGATGAGCTCGCTGATGATCTAGGTCGGGCCATTGCCGATGCAAAGAGAAACTGCGCAAGTGATTTGGAGAAGAAGAAGTTGCAGCGCATGTTAGAGGATCACAAGAAATTGTTGTACCCGAATTGCGAAGCTGACAAGAAAAAGTTGGGCACCACACTGGAATTGCTGCAATGGAAGGCAGAGAATGGTGTATCTGACAAGAGATTTGGAAAGTTGCTGGTAATGATAAAGAATATGCTTCCAAAGGACAACGAATAATAAACATGGCAGATAAAAAGTTCCAGAACCTAAAGTCTCATGACTGCCACGTGATTATGACGCAACTGCTTCCGGTTGCATTGAGGGGGCTTCTACCGGATAACGTTCGATTAGCCATTGTGAAGCTGTGTGCATTCCTCAATGCAATCTCTCAGAAGGTAATCGATCCAGAAATCATACCAAGGTTACAGAATGATTTGGTGCAATGTCTTGTCAGTTTCGAGTTGGTGTTCCCACCATCCTTCTTCAACATCCTGACGCACGTCCTAGTTCACCTATGCGAAGAGATTAGCGTTTTGGGTCCTGTATTTCTACACAATATGTTCCCCTTTGAGAGGTTCATGGGAGTCTTAAAGAAATATGTTCATAACCGTGCTAGGCCAGAAGGAAGCATCTCGAAGGGCCATGAAAATGAGGAGGTCATTGAGTTTTGTATTGACTTTATTCCTGACCTTAAGCCGATTGGTGTTCCTGAATCGCGGCATAAGGGCAGACTGGATGGAAAAGGCACGCTAGGAGGGAATCAAAAAATATGTATGTACGGACATTCTCTCACTGAAGCACACTACACAGTTATACAGAATTCCGCCTTGGTGGCTCCGTATATGGACGAACACAAGAATTTTCTACGCTCCAAACACCCGGAGCGGTCTGATGACTGGATTACACGTGAACAAACCAGGAGTTTCGCCGGCTGGTTGCAGACACATACCATGCATGACGCCTCTATTGAAGATGACATGTACTCGCTGTCCCAGTTAGCATCTTCGAATATAATGAGTTTCAAAGGGTACGAGATAAATGGTAATACATTTTACACGATCACCCAAGATAAGAAGAGCACCAACCAAAACAATGGTGTCCGCTTTGATGCAACAACCAAGACGGGAAAGGAAACATATTATGGTTACATAGAGGAGATATGGGAACTTGACTATGGACGTGATTTGAAGGTCCCTTTGTTTCGGTGCAAATGGGTCAATATGACACGATATGGGGTAACGGAAGACCCGCAGTATGGAATGACAACAGTGGATCTCAACAATCTTGCGTATGCAGACGAACCATTCGTCCTAGCTAATGATGTGGCACAGGTTTTCTATGTGAAGGATATGTCTACCAAGCCGAGAAAAAGAAAAGATAAGGAAGCGAATGCATCATACGATGATCCAAAGCGCCACATAGTTCTTTCTGGGAAGAGAAACATCGTGGGAGTGGATGACAAGACAGACATGTCAGAAGATTATGAAAAGTTTGATGAAATTGCTCCATTCATAGTGAATATTGACCCGAGCATCCAGTTAAATGATGAAGATTTTCCATGGCTACGGCGCAAAGGGACATATGCGAAAAAAAGTTTCACACCCAAAGATCTGGGATGTGATCGGCTTCACTATCATCAATTTCTTCTGTGTTTCACACCCAGGAGGGAATCTCTGTAATAGTTAGGGTAGTTATGTGTTTTGGCATTTGAAACGAGAAGAAATTTTATGTGCAAACAAATTCTTCCATGCATTTACTGATTTTTTCACCTAAATGACCCTGAAATTGAAAAGCATTTCAAATGAACTCAGAAAAGGTTGAAAGTTGGCATGGTATCATAATTTCACCCACATAGCATGTGCAAAAAAGTAGAGAGGGTTACCGCAAAAACTGGATGCACTTCGTGTATAAAATGGACAATCTCTATCGAAGTATCAGGGTTTCGGACGAAAACTCATCCGTTACAAAGGGATTTCATTTTTTAAATAACCTAAGCATTACCAAATTGAATATAATGATAAAACACACTAATATTAAACAACAAAAAAGAATCACTGAAAATCTATTTTCAAAGTTAAGTTATTCACAAACTAGTGATTCACACAAATTTCAAATAATTCAAAATGTAAACTATTCAAATTTGTAAACTACAGGCACTAACAGAAAGTTTGTAATTTTTTGTACCTAAAGCAAAAATATTCCCAAAGAAACTCTAAATACAGCAAAAAAAACTCAAAAATAAATAAACCAAAAATAAATAAAGCAAAAAAATAAGAAAATAAAAAAGCCCACCTACTGGGCCAGAGCGGCCTGCATACGACTAGAAACCCAACCTGTAGTTGGGCCAGGATGCAGGCCCGCAAGCCGAGTAGGCCCACAGGCAGAGTAGGAGAGGTAGGCCCAGAAGGCCTGCTATTGATAGGAGGTCAATGCAGTGCCCGCGTCGGGGCTTATAAACTGGTCCTGGCGCTCCTGAACTAGCGAGGTGGGACTAAACTTCTGCGCCCCTGGCCTGGCAGCGCACACCCTTTAGTACCGGGTGGTGGCTCCAACCGGTACTAAAGGGGGGTCTTTAGTACCGGTTGGTGCCACCACCCGGTACTAAAGGGGTGCGTTTCCCGCCGCTTGGGCTGGCCAAATTTGACCATTAGTACTGGTTGGTGGCTCCAACCGGTACTAAAGGCCCATCCTATATAAGCAGGACTTAGAAATTTCGTCAGTTTTCATCTGCTTCTTCTCCACTGCCCCGTCCCCCGCCGCCCCCCGCCGCCGCCCCCGTCGCTGCCCCCGTCGACGCCCCCGTTGCCACCCCTCGTCGACGCCCCCGTTGCCGCCCCGTCCCCGTCGTCGCCGCCCGTCCCGTCGCCGCCCGCCGTCCCCGTCCCCGTCATCGCCGCCCCGTCCCCGTCCCCATCGTCGCCATCCGCGTCATCGCCGCCCGTCGCTGTCCCCGTCGCCGCCCCCCGTCGCCTCGCCTCGCCAATGAGCGCCTGCCCCGGCCGCCATGTCCACACACACACACATTGTTAATTAGTTGTAAAATTGTTAGTAATTTTTATGTTTTTAGTTATAGAAATATTTATAGAAATGTTAGCATTTTTTGTTTTTTAGTTATAGAAATATTATTAGAAATGTTAGAAATTTTCTGTTTTTTAGTTATAGAAATATTTAGAGAAATGTTAGAAATTTTTTCTGTTTTTTAGTTATAGAAATATTAGAAATGTTATAAATTTTTCTGTTTTTTAAGTTATAGAAATATTTATAGAAATGTTAGCAATTTTTCTGTTTTTTAGTTCTAGAAATATTAGAAATGTAATAGAAATATTAGTTATATATATAGAAATGTTAGAAATTTTAGAATTAGTTTTAGTTAGATGAATTAGATTAATGTCAAATTGTTAGAATTTGCATATAGAATTTTAGTTATCACAATCCAATCATTTAAAAAATGTTACTTTTTGCGGGAATATAGTATTTGTTCTCGACGATGCCCGGCCCGCATCCTCGCCGTCGACCCGTTCGCGACGACGTCTGGCTGACCCATGTCCGGGATTGGGCTCCACCGGGATGGCACTGGGAGGTGCTACCTGGAGGGGCGCGCCGCTTGGTGAGGAACCCGGCCTCGGGTCCCGTCGTTGATCCTGATCTCCTTTGGTGGCGTTCGCGTGGGCCACATTCGGTGCAGAGGGAGCCGGCTCCGCCGGAGGTGGTGCGTCGTCGTGTCAAGGAGGAGGACGAGCACGTCCATCGCTACATGGCTGCTATGGACGTCAGGTTCTCCAAAACCTGGCAGGTTCTTTGGGCAGATGACCGGAGATATGATCCTGTGATGGTTCCTTGTCTTTGGGTGTCCACCGCCCGCGCCCCAGGAACCGCGAGTGGCCTAGATTCTTCTATAGTATTCGATATTTATTAGCTACCTAGCCAGTGATGTATTCGAGATTATATATTATTCGAGACGATGTATTCAAGATTATATATTATTCGAGACAATGTATTCGAGATTATATATTATTCGAGACGACGTATTCGATATTATATATTATTCGAGACGATGCATATTATGTACTATATGATTCAGCTTTTCCTTATTGATTGCATCCATGCATTATAATTTGAATACTAAATTGTTTTATATTTCTTCTGTATTAGTTAAATAAAAGCTATGGCGGACAATACCGACAGAGAGGGAGAAGAGGCCCTGTTCGAGATCATACGCAGCCCTAGCAGGCCAGATGATCTGAATGAAGCAAATGACGGCTCCCAATATCTGAACAATACCGGGGAGGGTGATGACAAGATATTCGATCTCGATGACCGAGATGATGAAGTCATGAACTATGATTATGATTATGATGACGCAGACAATGATTATGATGACGAATACAATGTTGATCTTGAAATAACAAAGACTACCGGCGAGGTATATTTATATAAGCAAGCATCTAGTGATCATCACATGTTTTTTTTTATTTGAAGATATATTAACGAATCGATCTTTCTTCTTTCAGCCCTCCGGATCGAGCAAATCTGCTTCTACAGACAGCAGGACAAAGCGCGGCCCGAGCAAAAAGTTGAAGGAGGGTGTAAAGTATAACATCGATTCCATCAAAGCTAGTGGCGAACCCCTCACACCTAAGAACATTGCGAGCAAGTTCGTTCGTCAGTGCGGAGTTCTTGTGAAGGACCAACTCCCGATCTCCATTCAAGAATGGAAAGAGCCAAAAACTAAACGCCCAGATGTTACTTGGGTCGACGACAGAGCAAAACAAAAGCTTTGGTAATCTCTGATGGAACATTTCACCCTACCAGATCATTTCACTGATGCAGATGTGCAGAAAGTCAAGGACGCTGCTCTTAAGAAGATGGCAATTGCATTCAACACCCACAAGAAAACTGTATGGGCCAACTACCTCGCTGCAGAAAGGAAGACTCCAGAATTCAAGGGAACACTGGAGAAGCAAAGAGAACATTGGCCCGCTTTCGTGAAATTCAAGGAATCAGAATTATCTAAGGAACGGTCGAGAAAAAACAAGGCCAATGCCGCAAAAAAGACGCAGTTCCATAGGCTGGGTCCAGGTGGCTACGCAGTGGCAATGCCTAAGTGGGATAAGTCTGAGCAAGAGATGGAGGATGCAGGGGTCACTCCCGTTACTAGGAGCTGGCTCCCCAAGCGCAGAACTTGCTTCTATGCGCATGGGGGGCATTGGACCCGAAGACAGGCCTGGTTTCGAAGAAGGCAAGTCTAAACGGAGCAGAACAAAAGTTACTTGACGCAATAGAAGATGCTCGAAAGGGGGTGTTCACGCCCAACAGAGAGAACGACGAGCTTACGCGCGCCCTGGGAAATCCTGAACACCCGGGAAGAACACGAGGCAAGGGCGTTATTCCCTGGTATGAGGGCTTTTTGGAATGGAACGACGACTACAGGACCCGTGCAAGAAAGAAGATGGAGGAGGAGAAGAATAGGAAGCTGGAGGAGGAGCAGAGGAAGTAGGACGCGGAACGCCTTCAAGGCCTAGAAGCAAGGCACGCGGACTTGGCACTCAAATTCCAGCAGCAGCAGCAGCAGATCGACTCACTTAGCTAGGAAAGGGGGTCTCAGCAGCGGCAGCAGCAAGCGGATGATCATCCAGCATTGGATAGCACCGTGCCATCCATGCCGAGAAGCAGCGTTGGTTCCGCCCCGGGCGACGCACTGCTGGATACATACCCTGTGGATGACATCATAGAGAACACTAACTGTGAGCTACACTACAAAATGAAGAACATATCCATGAAGGTGGCGAATGCCGTTGCTTTTACAATTACCCCCGAAGCAACCTTCCATTGCGCCCCGATTCCAGAGGGCTATGCTCGTGTCTTGGTTGATGAGGTGGTGGGCCCATATTCGGGGCTAGAGCTTGACATTCCTGGAGGTGACGACGAGCAAACACTGGGAGAGGACATACATCATTTCATCCTATGGAAAAAGGATTGCATCATCTTTCGAAGTCCACCGACACCGCGTCTGCCGACTCCTCCTCGAAGTCCGCCACCGTGTCAGGCCACACCTCCTGCTTCAAGTCCGGCACAACGTCAGGCCACACCTCCTGCTTCAAGTCCGACACCGTGTCAGGCCACACCTCCTGCTTCAAGTCCGGCACAGCGTCAGGCCACTCCTCCTGCTCCAACTAAGCCACGTCAGCCGTCTCCGCCGCCTAAGCAATCGCAGAAGAGACACGCCGCAGCTATGGTGCGTAGCGGTACGAGTCGAGGTAGTAGAGAAAGTACAGGCGGAGACAAGCGATATAAATATGGCCCAAGCAGCCTCGCTCCTCTTCCTCAGAGGCCTTATGACATGACCGAGGAGCAAAACGATGCAATAGTGCGGGCCGAAGTGGACGCTCATTTTCGACCGAAATCGGCAACGCCGCTGAGGGAGAAAGTGCTTGAGGAAAAGATTGACCACTTCATTCGTATGGCTAGACCACCAGCTCCCAAGCCTGTTGACTCAGGCTATGAGCACCAAATCAAGAAGGCACATCGAGCACGACTACAGAAAGAAGCGAGCTCGAGCTCGAGCCAACAAGCAGCTGTCAAAAAATGCGGGAAAACCGTTCCCCAGCTGGGAGAACAGGCGGCGCAATCGACCCCCCCGCTTGTTGTGCCAACAACACATGAGAGTACGCGCGCCCAATATTATTGTGGGCAAACCATTTACGTTCCCGAGCTGGGCGATGTGGTAATAACCGAGGAGCATATAATCCAGGCTGAAATGCTCAAGATCACTGTTGGACAACTCCTCGAGATCGAGCCCATGCCTCCGCGTAGAGAGGAGGAAATAAAACGGAAATATGTCCGGAGCCAACCTTTGGTCGAGCCCGAAGAGGTCAAGAACCTCCCAACGAGAATGTATGAATTGCATGATTGGTACATGAAAATTACCAAGATTTCCAATCGAGAGTACCTCATGGTGCAAGTCGAGGAAGATCATTACTTCCATAAGAAAGCTCTGGCCATTGAGTATTCAGAACTATTTCAGTTATTCAATCAAGATGCACTCGACAAATCTATCGTCAGTTGCTATTGTCTGTAAGTGATTTCTTTCTGTAATTGAAGTCTCAAGCTAGCTCTAGTGCTCATTGATTGATCATTAATTACCCGTAATTATATATCCTCACTATATATTCTTTTTTGTGGTATTATGCAGGATGAAGATGTATGAAATGAAAAAAGCTGGACGCTATGGCATTGGGTTCATTGACCCAAATACCGTTAATGAATACACATGGAAATTGGAATGGTGTAGACAAGATGTAGAGAAATGCATGCTAGAGTTCTTGAAGCGCCTCAATAGCAATGAAGATATACTACTTCCTTACAACTTCGAGTGAGTCACACTGTCTTGTACTACAAATTTTGTTTTTGCTTACTAGCTAGATGTTAATAAGTGTATAGGGTTTAGGGTTATAGTTGATTAGTGTTATGCACATGCCCGCTTAATTTATACATGCAAACGTATGCGCATGCAGCTTCCACTGGATCTTGTTAGACATTAAAGTTGACGAAGGAAAAGTTGAAGTACTGGACTCACTACTTCAAAAAATAGTGACTACAGCATCGTGAAGGGGATAGTCGACAGGTTATTTCAATCATTATTAACTATATCTCGGCCTATTTAGTTCGTCATTTCCTGATATGAACTATTTTTAATAACCCCTTTATTAATTTTCTTTGCCGGCGGGCAGGGCTTGGGCAAAGTACATCAAGGTGACTCCAGGAAAATGGCGACAAAAGCTATGTTGGTATCGACCCAAGGTAAGTAATTAAGTAGTACTAGCTAGCTAGCTACCATCTCTTTAATTCTTGTTTCAATACCATTAATTAATTAACATGCTTGATTAATTATTATCTGATTAAATTCTATTGTCGTAAAGGCCCTGAAGCAGGTGCCGGGGACTGAAGTGTGTGCATACTACGTTTGCGAGAACATTCGCATGATGGCGTCCGAAAGGAGCAGGTCTGATAGACAGGACTGGGTACGTTTGCCAGAACACTATTCACAAATCTTACATGATTGTCGATATCTAGTCACACAACTAATACACATGCATATTGATCTCCTTCTTAACAGTTCAAAGAGGTGCGGGACAAGCTCCTATCAGAGGAGCGCATACGAGCACTTCAAGAGGACATAGCGGGATTTTTGCTCGACCAGGTCATAGATCCCAAAGGAGAATACTATTACCCGCTACCACCCCCATGAACCACTTGTCATCGTTCTCCGAAGGCACCAAGGCAACATGTAGGAGAAATTGTATATATATACATGTGTATGTGTGAATAATTAATGGTGGTTGTGAGACATTCGATTATATATATATATATATATATATATATATATATATGATCGGTTCTACGAGAAAATATATTTATATATATGCATAACGTGTACAATATGTAGTATCGTAAAATACCAGCAAACAAAAAAGAATTAAATGGAAAACACAAAATTAATGAAAAAATTAAAACTAAAACCAAACCCCCCCCCAAACATTTAGTACCAGTTGGTGCTACCAACCGGTACTAATGGTCTACCAGCACCTGGGCCTGGCTCGTGCCACGTGGTGGCACTTTAGCGCCGGTTCGTGCCGAACCGGTAGTAAAGGGGGGGCCTTTAGTCTCCACTCCATAGTGCCGGTTGCAGAACCAGCACTAAAGGCCCTTACGAACCGGTGATAAAGGCATGTTCTGCACTAGTGTACGTACTCCCCCAAGCTTAGGCTTTTGGCCTAAGTTGGTCTATGGCCACGGCTGGCCTGGCGGATATCCAAAGTTGTAACTGGGGTCATACTGAGATGCAGTGGCTATTGCATCGTGGGCTGCAGCTTGGAGGCGAGATGCCCTCGTCCTCCTCTCGTACTCATTTGCCTCCTCCCTGGTTATGAAATATCTCCCCTTTGCCTGAAAGTCAAAGAGAGTAGGAGCAGGGAAGACAATATTGACGGTGTGACGCCTGTCAAAGATTAGTCGGTACTGGAGAGGCGGTTCATTCCTCTCAACAAAATGATGGTGAACCATGGCATTAAAATCTAGATAAGAAGGAGGCAATTCCGTATCATAATCACGAATAGGTATATCAAGAAAATTAGCTAGACGGGTTGCATAAATTCCGCCAAAGAAATCTCCATTAATTCTATTATTATGCAACCTACATGCAACAATGGCTCCCAGATTATAATGTTTATCTCCTAATACAGCACTCCTGAGAACACTGAGGTCAGGGACACACATGTGACCTGCTTCATCCTTACCATTTATGCACCTACCTATGAAGAGAGCAAAATAATGTATAGCAGGAAAATGAATGCTCCCTATGGTTGCTTGTGTTATATCTCTAGACTCCCCCACAGTTATACTAGCAAGAAAATCTCTAAATTCAGATTTGCGAGGCTCACTAGTGCTACCCCATTGTGGAAGTTTGCAAGCAGTATTAAAATCCTCCAAGTCCATAGTATAAGAATTTTCATAAAGATCAAACAGGATAGTTTCAGAATTGCGTGATGATGAAAATTCAAACCTTCTCACAAAGGAGTCAGTGAGATAGTGGTACTGGCGACACTTATCTGCCTCGAAGCTCACAAGATCAGCGTTACGCACATATGCATTAAATTCTTCCTTGATTCCTGCTCGATCCATGAAGTCATCTGAAGGCCATTCACAAGCCCGCACTTGAGCTTCCCTTGGTGGTTCATCATCGGCATCGCGCATTGCGAGCCTGGGTCCTTGCTTCCTTGAAGGGCCACCTTGGTACATTTTCCTAAACATATTTCTTCCTCTGAAAAATTTCTGAAAATTTTAGTAACTTCAAATAAAAGCGAACCAAACTCAACAAAATTGATGGCAACTACTCCTACAAGTGCCTAGAGACTATATCATGCATCAGAACTACTTGGAACCATATAAATTTGACATGCAAGCTCAAGAACATGGTCACCTAGGCAGCAAAAATTTTCAATGAATAAAGCACTAGAACAAAAACTAATTGGACCATTGGAGGAGTCACGTACCAAGGAACAATCCCCCAAAGCAGTTTTGTGAGAGGTGCTTTGAGCAAGGAGATCGAAAATCGCAGCAAAGTGAGCAAGAACTCGTGCTTGAGCTGGTTGGTGATTTTTTTGGGAGGAAGAAGGAGTGTGTGGTGGCTGGAATAAGTGGAGGGGAGCCACCATGGGCCCACGAGGCAGGTGGCGCGCCCTGGACCCTCGTGGCCAGGTGCTTGCTCCCCTTGCTGTGTTCTTAGTGCCAGATATTCTCAAATATTCCAGAAAAAAATCATATTTCAATTTCGGGGCATTTGGAGAACTTTTATTTTTGGGGTATTTTTTATTGCACGGATAATTCAGAAAACTGACAGAAAATACTATTTTTGCTTTATTCATTCTAAATAACAGAAAGTAAAACGAGGGTACAGAAGGTTGAGCCTTCTAACTTCATCCATCTCATGCTCATCAAATGGAATCCACTAACAAGGTTGATCAAGTCTTGTTAATAAACTCATTCCGAATAACATGGAACCGGAGAAATTTCGAATAACACTATGTTACCTCAACGGGGATATGCACGTCCCCAATAATAAGAACATCATATTTCTTCTTGGCAGTAGGAAGAGGAAATTCAAAACCTCCAATAATAATCGATGGAATTTTTCCAATAGAATTGATACTGTGGACTTGAGGTTGTTTCGTTGGAAACTGTACCGTATGCTCATTACCATTAACAAGAAAAGTGACATTGCCTTTGTTGTAATCAATAACAGCCCCTGCAGTATTCAAAAAGTGTCTTCCAAGAATAATAAACATACTATTGTCCTCGGGAATATCAAGAATAACAATGTCCGTTAAAATAGTAACATTTGCAACCACAACAGGCACATCCTCACAAATACCGACAGGTATAGCAGTTGATTTATCGGCCATTTGCAAAGATATTTCAGTAGGTGTCAACTTATTCAAATCAAGTCTACGATATAAAGAGAGAGGCATAACACTAACACTGACTCCAAGATCACATAAAGCAGTTCTAACATAATTTCTTTTAATGGAGCATGGTATAGTTGGTACTCCTGGATCTCCTAATTTCTTTGGTATTCCACCCTTAAAAGTATAATTAGCAAGCATGGTGGAAATTTCAGCTTCCGGTATCTTTCTTTTATTTGTAACAATATCTTGCATATACTTAGCATAAGGATTCATTTTGAGCATATCAGTCAAACGCATACGCAAAAAGATAGGTCTAATCATTTCAATAAAGCGCTCAAAATCCTCATCATCCTTTTTCTTGGATGGTTTAGGAGGAAAAGGCATGGGTTTCTGAACCCAAGGTTCTCTTTCTTTACCGTGCTTCCTAGCAACAAAGTCTCTCTTATCATAACGTTGATTCTTTGATTGTGGGTTATCAAGATCAACATCAGGTTCAATTTCTACATCATTGTTATTACTAGGTTGAGCATCAACATGAACATCATCATTAACATTATCACTAGGTTCATGTTCATCACTAGATTGTGTTTCAGCATCAGGAATAGAAATATCATTGGGATTCTCAGGTGTGTCTACAACAGGTTCACTAGAAGCATGCAAAGTCCTATCATTTTTCTTTTTCTTCCTCTTAGAAGGACTAGGTGCATCTAAATTAGTTCTCTGAGAATCTTGCTCAAATCTCTTAGGGTGGCCCTCAGGATACAAAGGTTCCTGAGTCACTTTACCTCCTCTAGTTGCAACTCTAACAGCAAAGTCATTATTCTTACTATTCAATTCGTTGAGCAAATCATTCTGAGCTTTAAGTACTTGTTCTACTTGAGTGGTAACCATAGAAGCATGTTTACTAATGAGTTTAAGTTCACCTTTAACTCTAGACATATAATCACTCAAGTGTTCAAGCATATAAGAATTGTGTTTCAGTTGTCTACCAACATAAGCATTGAAGTTTTCTTGTTTGACAATAAAATTATCAAACTCATCTAAGCATTGGCTAGCAGACTTATAACGAGGAATATCACCTTCATCAAATCTATAGAGAGAACTTACCTTTACTACCTGTGCCGGGTTATCGGCGCAATGTATTTCTTCAACAGGCGGTAAATTAAGACCATGTATTTCTTCAACAGGAGGTAAATTCTTAACATCTTCAGCTTTTATACCTTTTTCTTTCATAGATTTCTTTGCCTCTTGCATATCCTCAGGACTGAGAAATAGACCACCCCTTTTCTTCGGAGTTGGCTTAGGGTTGGTTTGGGAAGTGTCCAATTATTTTCATTGGTCAACATATTATTCAATAGAATTTCAGCTTGATCCACAGTTCTTTCCCTGAAAACACAACCAGCACAACTATCCAGGTGGTCTCTGGAAGCATCGGTTAGTCCATTATAAAAGATATCAGATATTTCATTTTTCGTAAGAGGATGATCAGGCAAAGCATTAAGTAATTGGAGAAACCTCCCCCAAGCTTGTGGGAGACTCTCTTCTTCAATTTGCACAAAATTATATATTTCCCTTAAAGCAGCTTGTTTCTTATGAGCAGGGAAATATTTAGCAGAGAAGTAATAAATCATATCCTGGGAACTACGCACACAACCAGGATCAAGAGAATTAAACCATATCTTAGCATCACCCTTTAATGAGAACGGAAATATTTTATGGATATAATAGTAGCGAGTTTTCTCATCATTAGAGAACAGGGTGGCTATATCATTTAATTTAGTAAGATGTGCCACAACAGTTTCAGATTCATAGCCATAGAAAGGATCAGATTCAACCAAAGTAATTATATCAGGATCAATAGAGAATTCATAATCCTTATCAGTAACAAAGATAGGTGAAGTAGCATAAGCAGGATCATATTTCATTCTAGCATTCAGAGTTTTTTGTTTCAGCTTAGCTAATAATTTCGTAAGATCACTTCTATCATTGCAAGCAAGAAAGTCTCTAGCAGTTTCTTCATCCATAACATAGCCCTCAGGCACAACAGGCAATTCATATTTAGGGGGAGAATCTTCATCATCACTTTCAGCAATATTATCAGTTTCAATAATTTCATTCTCTCTAGCCCTAGCAAGTTGTTCATCAAGAAATTCACCAAGTGGCACAGTAGTATCAAGCATAGAAGTAGTTTCATCATAAGTATCATGCATAGAAGAAGTGGCATCATCAATAACATGCGACATATCAGAATTAATAGCAGAAGCAGGTTTAGGTGTCGCAAACTTACTCAAAACAGAAGGTGAATCAAGTGCAGAGCTAGATGGCAGTTCCTTACCTCCCCTCGTAGTTGAGGGATAAATATTTGTTTTCTCGTCTTTCAAGTTCTTCATAGTGACCAGCAGATATAAATCCCAACTGACTCAAAGAATAGAGCTATGCTCCCCGGCAAGGGCGCCAGAAAATAGTCTTGATAACCCACAAGTATAGGGGATCGCAACATTTTTCGAGGGTAGAGTATTCAACCCAAATTTATTGATTCAACACAAGGGGAGCCAAAGAATATTCTCAAGTATTAGTAGTTGAGTTGTCAATTCAACCACACCTGGATAACTTAATATCTGCAGCAAAGTAGTATGATAGTAGCGGTAACGGTGGCAAAAGTAACAATTATAGTTTTGTAGTGATTGTAACAGTAGCAATGGTAAAGTAAATAAGCGAAGAACAATATGTGAAAAGCTCGTAGGCATTGGATCGGTGATGGAGAATTATGCCGGATGCGATTATTCATGCAACAGTTATAACATAGAGTGACACAGAACTAGCTCCAATTCATCAATGTAATGTAGGCATGTATTCCGAATATAGTCATACGTGCTTATGGAAAAGAACTTGCATGCCATCTTTTGTCCTACCCTCCCGTGGCAGCGGGGTCCTATTGGAAACTAAGGGATATTAAGGCCTCCTTTTAATAGAGTACCGGACCATAGCATTAACACATAGTGAATACATGAACTCCTCAAACTATGGTCATCATCGGGAGTGGTCCCGATTATTGTCACTTCGGGGTTGCCGGATCATAACACATAGTAGGTGACTACAGACTTGCAAGATAGGATCAAGAACTCACATATATTCATGAAAACATAATAGGTTCAGATCTGAAATCATGGCACTCGGGCCCTAGTGACAAGCATTAAGCATAGCAAAGTCATAGCAAAATTAATCTTAGAACATAGTGGATACTAGGGATCAAACCCTAACAAAACTAACTCGATTACATGATAAATCTCATCCAACCCATCACCGTCCAACAAGCCTACGATGGAATTACTCACGCACGGCGGTGAGCATCATGAAATTGGTGATGGGGGATGGTTGATGATGATGACGGCGAAGGATTCCCCTCTCCAGAGTCCCGAACGGACTCCAGATCAGCCCTCCCGAGAGAGATTAGGGCTTGGCGGCAGCTCCTTATCGTAAAACGCGATGAATCCTTCTCTCTGATTTTTTTCTCCCCGAACGTGAATATATAGAGTTGGAGTTGAGGTCGGTGGAGCACCAGGGGTCCACGAGGCAGGGGGGCGCGCCCAGGGGGGCTGGCGCGCCTCCCACCCTCGTGGACAGGGTGTGGGCCCCCTGGCCTTGATTCTTTTGCCAGTATTTTTTATTATTTCCTAAAATAATCTCCGTGAAGTTTTAGGTCATTCCGAGAACTTTTGTTTCTGCTGAAAACAACGTCAGTCCGGGTTAGTTCCATTCAAATCATGCAAGTTAGAGTCCAAAACAAGGGCAAAAGTGTTTGGAAAAGTAGATACGTCGGAGACGTATCAAGGACGCGGTCACTTCCAGTGCGGGTACAACTCTTGTCATATTGTTTTTTACTTTATCAGCCATTTTGACAGTCGACTGAAACTCGTGTGACTGCGTCCTTTGCAGCCCCGCCCAATGTTATTGTACTTCCAGACGACGACGAGGATGTGCCACTGAGGCCCACGGGAAGGAGGGGCAGGACTTCAGGCCAGAAGACATCAACTAGCTAGACGCCCCAGTCGACACCGGTGACGGAATCGGTGGTCCAGGGGATCGGCGATGCCAACCGGGCTTCTGCGATTTTTTCCGTACCATTGTCGAGTGCCCAGCCCTCAGCGTCGACTGCACAGATTCCAGCCGATCCACCGTCTTCACTCTTCATTGCGCATCATGTCCCAGAGGACCAAGTGGGTGCTGCCAAGGAAGCTATACGCCAGGCAGGCATCATGATGGAGCAAATGAAAGTGGTTCGGGAGGCTAGTCAAGCTGCTTATGACGCCAGCTCAGCCCTCCAGACCAACGTCCAGGTTGGTTGATTTCCAACTGATCTTTTAGCTTGTCGCTTGTTCTGTTAGGATATGCTACCTGGAAAACTTTCTTGTGCATCTATCTGTCAATCTGAACATTTGCATCCATACACCCACTGGGTGTTTATTTTGTGCTGAGTAATTTCTCCGATTGAATCGACTAGGTTATGTCGATTGTAACTTTAGACAAGCGGGGGCACGCAGAGTGCACCCACTGGGTGTAGTCCCCGAGGCCGCCGTCGAATGTGTGATTCGGCGGAGGTCTTGATAAAAAATATCTTGCTCTTCAGTTCTTCCACTCGATCTGGGCGGACCATGTCGAGTGGAACCTGAACTAGTGGGGGCACGCTAAGTGCACCCACTGGGTGTAGTACCCGAGACCGCGGTCGACTGCGGGCAGTCGGTTGTGGTCTTAGAACAACTGTTGCATTCTTCTCTTTCTTTTTTTACTCGACCTGGACGGACCATGTCGAGTGGAAATTGGACCAGTGGGGGCACGCCAAGTGCACCCACTGGGTGTAGTCCCCGAGACTACTGTTGAATGTTTGATTCGGCAGTAGTCTTAGAACTTTTTGAATCTGTCACTCTATTGCTCTGAAGTAACAAATCTTCGCGTCTGTTGACTGACTATCCTCTGACCACACAAATCTTGTGAGCTTGGAGCTCGTTTTGCTGACCTGGAGCAGAAGCAGATTCAGCTTAATCTCGATCTGGAGTTGGCCAAGACAAACTTGGAGAAGGCCAAGGATGAAGCTGCCGGTATGAAAAACTTGTCGACTGATTCGTTCCTGAATTGGGTGTTATTTGCTTCTTCTGAACCGAGCGTTATTTCTTTCATAAACAATGAACCAGGCTCTGGCGAAGAAGGATATGGACCTTGCAGCTGCGTAGAAAGCAGCAGAAGATAAAACTGCACTCGCTGACCAGAAGCTGGCTTCAGTCGGTAAACTGGAGGAAGAGAATGCCAAGCTGAAGACTGCTCTTGATGAAGCCAACAAGGAGGCGACTCGTCTGAAGAAGGACAAGAGTACCTCGACCGACAAAGTGGAAGACATCACCCGCAAGAGAGATGAGTTGGAGAATTATCTGGGAGGGCTTGCCAAGAAGCTATTCGTGATGCTTGAAGGTACTTTTCTTTATCCGACTGTCCTCGTGCCGTCGATTCGTTGTATAGCTGTTGATTCATTGTTTTACTGCGTGTGCAGAATTCTGCCAGAACTTTGAGGAAGAGACTGGGCGAATTGGAACGAGTTTGGACCCCATCCTCTCTCCTGTAAAGGACGAAGCTGCCATGAATGTGCTCCGACTGGAATCCCGTGTTGTTGGCGTTGTTGACTACCTGGCTCGGCAGAAGGTTGTGGTGTCGCGAATCGACACAACACTCTGGCCAAGGGTGACGCTCCAAAATGACCTCGAGTCTCTGATGACTCGACTCAATGAAATCCCTGGTCGAGTGCAAGAATGGAAGAAGTCTTCTGCCCGGTGTGGTGCTGATGTTGCTCTATCTCTGGTTCGCATCCACTGCAAGGAAGCCAGAGAAGAGAAGCTAGCGGTGATTAAAGTTGCCAACACCAAGAGGCTTGACTTCCGTTCCTTCATGGAAACTTTTATCGCTGCTGCCACTCGAATTGCGGATGGAAATGACTTGGATGAGTTTGTCGAGCCTGCCAGTCCTCCTCCTTCGGAGTGAACAAACTTTTATGATCCGATTAAATTTGCCTCGGTATGCCGAGTGGTTTTTGTAACCGTTAAACTCCTTTGGGTCTGATGCCCGAGTACTTTAATCCGTGGTTTAGAACTTCCTGGGATTTGCCTTTAAACTTGGCCTTTCTTTGAATATGCTTGTGTTTGCCTTCGTGTGGAACTTGTTTCTTCACTCGGAACAGTCTTTTATGTTTACGACGCAATTCTTAGGAGAGGGTCACAGGTGACCTGCGCCTCGTCATCCTTGCAGATCGGGATGCAGCTCAGAGGTGCAGGTTGCAGTCGACTTGCACCTCGTCATCCTTGTGGATTGGGATGGAGCGCACCTTGTATTTATGGCACAGCTCTGAGGAGAAGGTCATAGTTGACCTGCACCTCATCATCCTTGCGGTTTAGGATGGAGCGTGTAGCCAAGTCTTCGAGAGAGAAGGTTGTTCTTCACTCGGAACGTGTTTTGAACTTAGGCGAGTACTGGACTGCAGCTAAGCCTCCGAGTGAGAGGGTTGCTCTTCACTCGGTGGGATTTCTTTGAACTTAGGCGAGTACTGGACTGCAGCTAAGCCCCCGAGTGAGAGGGTTGCTCTTCACTCGGTGGGATTTCTTTGAACTTAGGCGAGTACTGGACTGCAACTAAGCCCCCGAGTGAGAGGGTTGCTCTTCACTCGGTGGGATTTCTTTGAACTTAGGCGAGTACTAGACTGCAGCTAAGCCCCCTAGTGAGAGGGTTGCTCTTCACTCGGTGGGATTTCTTTGAACTTAGGCGAGTACTGGACTGCAGCTAAGCCCCCGAGTGAGAGGGTTTCTCTTCACTCAGTGGGACTTCTTTGAACTTAGGCGAGTACTGGACTGCAGCTAAGCCCCCGAGTGAGAGGGTTGATCTTCACTCGGTGGGATTTCTTTGAACTTAGGCGAGTACTGGACTGCAGCTAAGCCCCCGAGTGAGAGGGTTTCTCTTCACTCGGTGGGACTTCTTTGAACTTAGGCGAGTACTGGACTGCAGCTAAGCCCCCGAGTGAGAGGGTTGATCTTCACTCGGTGGGATTTCTTTGAACTTAGGCGGGTACTGGACTGCAGCTAAGCCCCTGAGTGAGAGGGTTGCTCTTCACTCGATGGGATTTCTTTGAACTTAGGCGAGTACTGGACTGCAGCTAAGCCCCCGAGTGAGAGGGTTGCTCTTCACTCTGTGGGATTTCTTTGAACTTAGGCGAGTACTGGACTGCAGCTAAGCCCCCGAGTGAGAGGGTTGCTCTTCACTCGGTGGGATTTCTTTGAACTTAGGCAAGTACTGGACTGCAGCTAAGCCCCCGAGTGAGAGGGTTGCTCTTCACTCGGTAGGATTTTTCGACCTGCACCTCACCATCCTTGCGGATTAGGATGGAGCATACATTGTATTTATGGCGCAGCTCTGAGGAGAAGGTCATAGTCGACCTGCACCTCGTCATCCTTGCGGTTTAGGATGGAGCGTGTAGCCAAGTCCCTGAGAGAGAAGATTGTTCTTCACTCGGAACGTGTTTTGAACTTAGGCGAGTACTGGACTGCAGCTAAGCCCTCGAGTGAGAGGGTTGTTCTTCAGTCGGTGGGATTTCTTTTGATCTTAGGCGAATACTGGACTGCAGCTAAGCCCCCGAGTGAGAGGGTTGCTCTTCACTCGGTGGGATTTCTTTTGATCTTAGGCGAGTACTGGACTGCAGCTAAGCCCCTGAGTGAGAGGGTTGCTCTTCACTCAGTGGGATGTCTTTTCATCTTAGGCGAAATGGATTCGTAGGTAAGCCCCCGAGTTAGAGGCTTGCTCTTCACTCGGTAGAAGTTTTTTCAAACTTAGGCAAAACGGATTCGCAGCTAAGCCACCGATTGAGAGGCTCTCTCTTCACTCCGTAGGATTTTTTTAAACTTAGGCGAAACGGATTCGCAGCTAAGCCACCCACTGGGGGGATTTCAAACATATGTATAGGTGACAACAATCATTTAGAAGACTGAAAAACTGTGTCTTTGATAATCAAACTAAAAAGGTATTTCTTATTACATCTCAATAGTCTGAGTGTTTAAGTATAAAAACGATGGAGTAACTCTGCATTCCAAGCGCGCGGCTCGTCTTTATTGTGCTCCACATTATAGAGGTGACACTCTCCATTGTGAAGCACCTTGGTGATGATGAAGGGACCTTCCCACGCAGGCGCAAGCTTGTGCGGTCGTTGCTGATCCACTCGGAGAACCAGGTCTCCCTCTTGAAATGCTCGACCTCTCACGTTTCTAGCGTGGAATCGACGAAGGTCTTGCTGATAAATGGTCGACCGGATTAGGGCCATCTCCCTTTCCTCTTCCAGAAGGTCAACAACATCTTGTCGAGCTTGTTCTGCTTCGGCTTCTGAGAAGAGTTCCACTCGGGGTGCGTTATGAAGTAACTCACTCGGAAGTACAGCTTCAGCCCCGTAGACTAAGAAGAACGGAGTTCGACCAGTCGACCGATTTGGAGTTGTTCTCAATCCCCAAAGTACTGATGGTAGCTCGTCCACCCAGGCACCTGCTGCATGCTTGAGGTCACGCATCAATCGGGGTTTCAGCCCTTTGAGGATCAAACTGTTTTCCCTTTCTGCTTGTCCATTCGACTGAGGGTGAGCGACTGAGGCATAGTCGACCCGAGTGCCTTGGGAAGCACAAAATGCTCTGAACTCTTCTGAATCAAAATTTGACCCATTATCTATGATGATGCTGTGCGGAACTCCATATCTGAATGTTAACTCCTTGATGAAGCTGACAACAGTACTTGCTTCGAGGTTTTTGATAGGTTTAGCTTCAATCCATTTAGTGAACTTGTCGACTGCTACAAGCACATGAGTGACGCCGCTCCTGCCAGTCCTGAGAGGTCCGACCATATCTAATCCCCAAACCGCAAATGGCCAGATGAGTGGAATTGTCTTCAAGGCTGAAGCAGGTTTATGGGACATGTTGGAGTAGAACTGGCAGCCCTCACACTTGTCGACTATCTCTTTTGCCATTTCGTTAGCATGTGGCCAATGAAACCCGGCTCGGTAAGCTTTGGCCACGATGGTCCGAGAGGACGCATGGTGACCACAAGTCCCCGAGTGGATATCATTGAGGATCATTCGGCCTTCTTCTGGCGTGATGCATTTCTGACTGACTCCAGTAACACTCTCTGTGTAAAGCTGACCGCCCATCACAGTAAAGGCTTTGGATCGACGGACGATCTGTCGAGCCTCCTCTTCATCCTGTGGAAGTTCTTTCCTGAGAATATACGCAATGTCAAATCCGGAATGACGACCAAAAATTCCATGATCAAGTCGACCACGGCTGGGACTTCAACTTCAGTCGGATCAGTAGGACTCTTGGGCTGTGGTGGCTCTTCTGTGAAGGGATCTTCTTGTATGTTAGGTGTATGAACATGCTCCAAAAACACATTGCTGGGAATGGGCTCCCTCTTGGACCCAATCTTTGCCAGGTCATTGGCTGCCTAGTTCTTTAGTCGGGGTATATGGTGCAACTCTAACCCTTCAAACTTATTTTCCAATTTCCTCACTACAGTGCAATAACCAGTCATAGCTGGACTCCTCACGTCCCATTCCTTCATCACTTGATTGACTACCAAATCCGAGTCGCCATAGACCATTAGGCGCCGGACGCCGAGTGAAATGGCCATACGCAACCCATACAAAAGTGCCTCATATTCAGCTTCATTATTGGAGGAGTCAAAGTGAATCTGGAGAACATAACTGAGCTTGTCGCCTCGTGGAGATACCAGGACTAACCCAGCACCTGAACCATTCAACATCTTGGACCCGTCGAAAAACATAGTCCAATGTTCCGACTGAATCTGAGTCGTCAGCTGCTGTTCAATCCACTTGACGAGAAAATCTGCTATTGCCTGAGATTTGATTGCTTTCTTTGCCTCAAACTTGATATCCAACGGGAGGAGTTCAATCGCCCATTTAGCCACTCGACCAGTTGCATCTCTGTTATTCAATATTTCTGACAATGGAGCGTCGCTGACGACTGTAATTGAAAGATCTGAGAAGTAATGTGCAACCTTCTTTGTGGTCAAGTAAATCCCATAGACAAGCTTCTGATAATGTGGATATCTCTGCTTGCATGGGGTTAAGACTTCTGAAATATAGTACACTGGGCGTTGAACCTTGTATGCCTTGCCTTCTTCTTCCCGCTCAACCGTGAGTACTGTACTGACAACTTGTCCAGTGGCTGCAATATAAAGCAGTAAAGGCTCTTTGCTGATTGGAGCAGCGAGCACCGGCTGGGTGGAAAGCAGGGTTTTAAGCTCGACAACCGCTGCGTCAGCTTCAGGAGTCCACTCGAACTTGTCAGATTTCTTCATCAGTCGGTAAAGAGGCAATGCCTTTTCACCGAGATGAGAGATGAATTGACTCAAAGCGACCAAGCAACCAGTAAGTTTCTGAACGTCGTGCACACGCACGGGGCATTTCATTCGGAGGATTGCACCAACCTTCTCCTGGTTAGCATCGATTCCACGTTTGGAAATGAGGAAACCGAGCAACTTTCCACCTGGAACTCCAAATGTACACTTCGACGGGTTGAGCTTGATATCATATCTCCTCAGATTGGCAAAGGTTTCAGCGAGGTCAGTCAGCAGGTCGGAACCTTTGCGTGACTTAACTACGATATCATCCATGTATGCTTCCACATTCCGATTGATTTGAGTGAGCAGGCACTTCTGTATCATGCGGATGAATGTGGCACCTGCGTTCTTGAGACCAAAGGGCATGGTGACATAGCAAAAGCACCCGAACGGGGTGATAAAAGCTGTTTTTATTTGATCGGGTTCATACAGTCGGATCGGATGGTACCTGGAATATGCATCCAGGAAAGCCAACTGCTCACATCCCGCAGTCGAGTCGACTGTCTGATCAATGCGAGCAAGAGGGAAGTGATCCTTCGGGCAGGCCCGATTGATATGCTTGAAGTCGATACACATACGGAGTGAATCATCTTTCTTAGGAACCATCACGACATTGGCGAGCCACTCGGAGTGGTAAATCTCTCGGATGAACTCAGCTGCCAGAAGCCGAGCTACTTCCTCGCCACTTGCCTTTCTCTTCTAGACGACGGACCACCAGAGATGCTCCTTGACCGGTTTTTACCTTTGGGTCGACTCGCAAACAGTGCTCAGCCAGCTCCCTGGGTACACCTGGCATGTCAGAAGGTTTCCATGCAAAGATGTCCCAGTTCTCACGGAGGAACTGGATCAGCGCTTCTTCCTATTTGCTGTTGAGCATCGTTGAAATATGAGTCGGTGCAGCATTGGGATCGGTCGGGTGAATATGAACTGACTTTGTTTCACCGGACGACTGAAATGCGGACTCTGAGATAGGCTTCTTAGCCCAGAGCAACTCACTCGGATCAACATTCTTCTGATATTCCTGCATTTCAACTGCTGCCATCTGTTCATCAGCAATTTTTGAGCCCTTCTGAAGGCACTCCTCTGCTTTCTGCCGATTACCAGTAACTGTGATCACACCTCTGGGACCAGGCATCGTCAACTTAAGATAGACGTAACATGGTCGAGCCATGAAACGAGCATATGTTGGCTTGCCCAGAATAGCATGATAAGCACTTTGAAAATCTACCACTTCAAACGTCAACTTTTCCTTACGGTAATTCTTCGAATCACCGAAAACCACGTCAAGAGTTATCTGGCCGAGTGATTCAGCCTTCTTTCCAGGGATGACGCTGTGAAAGCTCATGTTGCTCTCACTAAGTTTGGACATCGGAATGCCCATCCCCTTTAGAGTTTCAGCGTAAAGAATATTCAGACCACTGCCGCCATCCATCAACACTTTGGTCAGTCGAGTGCCTCCAACCACTAGGTCGACTACCAGTGCTGGCCGCCCTGGAGTGGCAACGCGCACCGGGTGATCAGACTGGTCGAATGTGATCGCAGTTTGCGACCACTTCAAATACGTCGTCGTTGCCGGGGCAACCATGTTCACTTCTCTGTTTATCACTTTCAGTCGACTTTTGCTCTCAACATCAGCAAAAATCACCAGGGTGGGATTGACATTGGGGAAACTGTCATCTTCCTCTTTGTCCTCGTCCTTATCAGACTCCTTCTCCTTCTCACTGGGTTGTTTCTCTCGGAATTGCTGGATAAGGACTCGACACTCTCGAGTGGTGTGCTTGGGATAAATCAGGTTTGCCTCTTCGTCTTTCTTGGTGTGAATGTGACATGGCAAATCTAACACATCATTTCCTACTTGATCTTTCACTTTCTTGGGGGTCCAGGGCCCCTTGGGTTTCCCTTTAATCTTTCCTTGGATCACTGCCGCAGTTTCACCAGGTCCTGCAGGCTCAGCTTTACGCTTCTGTTTCCGATTGGAATTGCCTCCACCGGTGTCCTGACCGACTGGTTTGCTCTTTCCACTGCGGAGTCGATCTTCTTCTTCTCCATTAGCATACCGAGTGGCTATTTCCATCATCCGAGTCAGAGACATATCTCCTGTCCGACCGAATTTCAGGTTAAGCTCTCGATACCTAATGCCTTCCTTGAAGGCACAAACTGCTTGATGCTGAGATATATTTTCCACTGTGTGATGCAAAGTGGTCCACCTCTGAATGTAATCTCCTAGAGTCTCATTCGGGTTTTGCATGCAATGCTGCAATTCTGTCAGTCCCGCTGGCCGTTTGCAAGTTCCCTCAAAGGTTCTGACGAACACTTGGGCAAGTTCCTCCCAACTGAATATACTGCCTGGGTCAATTGATTCAACCATGCTCTGGCCGAACCTTCCAACATCAGAGGAAGATGCTTCATGGCCACTTCATCATTGCCACCACCAATCTGCATAGCCACTCGGTAATCCTCAAGCGAAGTGTCGGGCTTGGACTCACCAGTGAACTTGCTAACTCCAGTCGCCAACCTGAAGTTGGGAGGAATCTCTATAGCCCTGATGGCTCTGCTGAAACATTCACTACAAAAAAAACACTTCCGTGATGATACGTGGTTGTCACAGTAGGTCGCGTTTTCTGTCATGCATGTACATCCATGACAAATTTATGACAGAATCAAGATAGTCATACCTGTGCTGTCGTAGAAGTGTTCCATGACATTGCCAAAATTATCATCACGGAAGTGTCCACTTCCATGACGATAAATCGCGCGTCACAGAAGTGCTTTCGTCAAGGGTGACCGACACGTGGCATCCACCGTAACAGAATGCCGTTAAGCTATCAGGTCGGATTTTGGATCCGATAACCCGTTAACAGCCACGACCAATGCCGATTTTCCACGTGTAAAATTCTCATTGGCTGACGGATCCACGCGTCAGCTCCGCGTTAGCACAGGTGTCACTCATCCAACGGTCGAGATTGGCCTATGATATGTTGACACGTGGACCGGCCCAAAAGTGGCCCACAAAGTTTAAATGGGCCCGCCCAACCGAAGGCCCATAAGATTTAGCGGACCATAATGGGCCGGCCCAGCTAAAGGCCCACAAAATTTAGCGGACCATAATGGGCCGGCCCAGCTAAAGGCCCACATGATTTTGCAGACCATAATGGGCCGACCCAGCTAAAGGCCCACAAGATTTTGCGGACCACAATGGGCCGGCCCAGCTAAAGGCCCACAAGATTCTGTAGACCATAATGGGCCGGCCCAGCTAAAGGCCCAACATTCTCTGTCAAATCGGCCCGTCAACAGCCTGTCCTAAACTTGTCATCAATGCGGCCCATGGTCACTTCTGGCCCATTAACAGCCCGCTAAGTAATTATGCCGAATTACGGCCCGGTGTATTTCCGGCCTGTTAAAGGTCCGGCTTCATTTGGGCCCATTTACAGGCCATCAAAACTTTTGGCCCATAAACGACCGTGAAGGATTTGGGTCATATTCGACCATGTCTGACACTCGGCCTGTTAGAGGCCCACTATAGCTTTGGGCCACTTTCGGCCTGTTGTCATTTTCGGCATGTTAACGCCGGACGTAAACCATGGGCCATATGTGGCCCAACGTCATATCGGGCCCATTAATGGCCCATATAAAAAGGACGATAATCTAGCCCGACCGAAGTTCCGGCCTGTTAAAGGCCCGTGTATTAGGTCGGCGCACTTACGGCCCGTCCGAATTTTGGCCTGTCAAAGATCCGCATCGTAAATGGGCCACCATTTCGGCCTGCTAAGTCCTGTGGGTTATTTGGCACAATCAGGGCCCAATCTCACTTTCGGTCTATTAAAGGCCCATGTTTTTCATGGGCTCGAGATATTTACACATGTAAACAGCCTATTTTAACTAAGGGCCCAAGTTATGTTTAGGCCTGTTAAAGGCCCACTATGGGCACAGGCCTACCAGAAAAATATGAAAGCTTATGCTGATTTATGCCCAGATCTTTTTAGTGGGCTACATGCCAATTTTGCCCCGTAATCGTTTTTAGCCCAATTGGAATGGGCCCGACGAATGTTGGCATGTTGGGCTCCTACGAAGTTTTCGGCCGAATACATTACTAAGATAAACCTACACTATACAAAAATAGCATCATAATTACTGCAGCCTGAGGCAGCATCATACATGTTGTATCACAACAAAATAAATTCCAACCATACAACAAAAGGCCTGTTGGCATAAAGTTTACAGTCCTTCCAGATAAAAGGACCATCAGATGTATAGAAGCACAGATCATTTGACCTGAGTGCTAATATTTCAGGCTGTAGAATCCGATGGAGCAGCACGATCTCCACCTTTTTCCGCCATTGCTCTTGAACAACGAAGCGAATGTCTGATAGTCTGGTTTCAAAACCATTCATATCTTGACGACATTTCTCAACCACTATTCTTGTTTCCGAAACAACGTCCATTAGGGATTGGACTTGTGTCTGGAGCACAGATATATCACTCTGTCTAGCAGGAAGATTTTGTTCAGTAGGCGATTTGGACGAGGTTACCTTGAAAACCAACCCAGAATTACGCAGGAAGGTGCTTTTTGCACTGTTAGTGGAGAGATACTGATGCACTGCAGCAAGAGGTGACATTGTGCCTGTAGTAGCCTCGTCACCTTCAGGTGGTTGTGGTTGTTCAATCATTTGTTCCATAGCTTCCTGAAAGTTTGAACTTGTAGATTAGTGTACCAGATAAGTTACTAATGAGACAAAAACAAACAAAGTAGGTTAAACGTTTATACATAACTTATTTTGGTGAACTACTATAATACATTAGCATGTATTGTAGTGCCAACTACATAATAAAATCACTTTCGGAACATATGTTCATGTAGCATGCCTACTGTATTGTCTATCTCCTCACATTCGTTGACATCTAAGGATAAAGAGACATGGTTTAAAGTAGGATGAACATAGTATGACATCATTCATATCATGGGCAAACAGATATAAAACAAACAAGATATTTTATCATTGTGTGCGCACGTGAACATAACAACTAGATTACAGATCAAGACCAAAAGAATATCCTTCATCTCTTTTAAACCATGTAAGGTGAAATGATACGTTAAGACAACTGTGAATAAAAGTGAACAGAGTAACTGACATTGGCTGCAAACCAAGTAGTTAAATGAACACATCACAGTACCAATCAGTTCAAGGCAGGAGGAGTAAGGACTTACAACAGCGGCTTGAACTGGTGTGCTCATGCCCTTCATCTTGCTGGTGTGGCAATCCTTGAAGATTTGCACTGCATTCGGTTCAGGTTCTTTTTGGTCTGCACGGGCTTTCCTCTGTATTTGGAACAAGTCAATATAGATACGATAATATGGCACACAAAAAAGAAGGAAGTAGCAGCTATTTACAAGAGCCTCGCAGTGTGCAATATAGCTACGAGATCCTGTTGTCTGTTGGAATTTCACTTTAGAACGGTTGGTTTTGTTCTTCAAACAGTTAGCCTAGAAGAAGATACACTTGTAAGGCACATACATAAATACAAGTTCAATATGTGGTCTGATCAAATACATATAGCATACCTGATACTTTGGATCAGACCAGTGTTTAACAAGGGCTGTCTAGTCTTCATCTGTAATATATTCCACTGGAGATGTTTGGGTGATTTCATTGTTAGCCTTGCCTTCAAAGTGAGATTTTCTAAGGTGGTACCGATACTGTCGCAGAGCAGACTGAAAAACATAAGTGCATGCTTGTTTAGTTGCATCATCTTTCGGATCCAACTTGAATCTCATATGTTGAAAAAAGAATGTGAGTCTTATTAGGAGGAAGCTAGAAAGTATGGGACAGAGCAAGAAAATATTACTAATTGCGATGAATAACATTACTTACGGATAAATGGTCAAGGAAGGTGTTAAACTGGGTATTGTCTTTCTCATTCCTGTACTGGATCCACGTTGGGAGGATACGTGCATGACACCTAACGGCAACGGCTGCCTCTGATACTAACTTGGCTGACTCTGTAGCATCACGTGGCCTTTTTAAACCTACCTCAAAATGGATCTCCATTCTTCCTCCTTTAGATTTTGTTAATCTGTCAAGCATTATCCCTGATGTCTGTTTCCGCTTGCGCCGTGGTGCTAGTTCAACAACGAATATGGAAAGTGTTAGTGTACATCAAACTGTGAGAGTACATATAAAGGAGCATGCAACTGCAACTTGACTCGGTAAGGTACCATCTTGGTGTTGATGCTCATGAGGTTCATCTGATCTTGCCAAGTCCTGTTGTGTCAGCAGTGCTTCAGAAGTAGTGTTAGGTGTGAAGGCAGCTTGGGAACTGGCCAGTTCCGGAGCAAACGAACGAGTAACTGGTTGAGATGCTGGTACAGTTGAAGCGGATGCTGCAGCTGGTGGAGCAGGTGATACTGTGTTTGTAGATTTAGC
This sequence comes from Triticum aestivum, assembly GCF_018294505.1. Classification (NCBI taxonomy): domain Eukaryota; kingdom Viridiplantae; phylum Streptophyta; class Magnoliopsida; order Poales; family Poaceae; genus Triticum; species Triticum aestivum. The sequence continues at coordinate 56,591,156 of NC_057802.1, read as the reverse complement.
CGGTGGACTTGGACCTTCTACTGCACTATAAGTACCAGCAGAATCTCGACGGCAGAACCTTTTCCGTTTCACCCGACGAGTAACAGCACTCCCTACTATATTATTTTCTTGCTCTTTTTTGACTTTGCCATGTCAAGCTGTACCCACAACACAAAAGAATAAAATCACTCTTCAGAACTCATTGATGCATGATACAGACAAGCAATACTTTGATGTAAGAAAACCGTATGAGGATGGAATATGTAAGAAAAACATGACGGCATGACATATTCACAGCTATGATGTGCAAACTAAGCAGAAGGATTTTCAAGAAAATAGAAGTAATGCAAGCTAGACACCATATGAAAGATGCAACCAATATTACTCTGCCAAGTTAAAAGTGTCTTGTCATAAGTGGCAATTCGAAAAATTAGAAGCAGTACAACATAGAAATCAATGCAAGATGCAACCACTATCAAACTGCCATGTTAAAAGCGTCCAATCATGAGTGACTGATGCGGGATACACAACAGCAGTACTTTGATGTAAGAACATGGTATGATAGATAGATGCAGTGTATTCTAGACATAGAAAGCCATGTCATATGCACATGTATAACATATAAACTCAGCAGGTGCAATTTAATCAAAATAGAAGAAATACAGGCTAGACAACATATGCAACATGAAACCAATTATCACACTGTCAACTTAGAGCAAGCACCTGCGATGGTGGAGTACGGGAGATGAACTCATCATGTAGACTTGGGACTTCAACTTCATTAGCAGTAGCTGTGGCAAATCTAGATAGTCTCTGTTTGCGTCGGTGCGGAGGACCACCAACATCCCCTAACTTACTCTTTTCCTTCCTATTTTATGATATTGCCTTATGAAGTCAAAACCACAAGAAGATGAATAAAATTAGCTCTGCATAACTGGTTGATGCATGATACAGACGAACACTACTTTGATGTAAGGCAAGCGCAGGATAGGAGGATGGAATATATACAAAAAAAGACAACGTTTCATATTCACACGTACGATAGGAGGATGGAATATGTATGAAAAAACAGTAAGCGGAAGGCATTTCAACAAAATTAGAAGAAATGAAAGCTAGGCACCATATGAACATGCAACCAATATCACTCTATCAGGTAAAAAGTGTCTCGTTGTAAGTGCCATTTCAAGAAATTAGAAGCAGTCCAAGCTAGAAGACAATGCAAGATGCAACCTACATCACAGTCCCAAGTTAAATGTGTCTTATGGGTAAGTGATCATTGCAGGTATAAGTTGTAAGCTACGCAGATGCAATTCAACATAATCAGAAGCAATACAAACTAGACTTCATACGGAAAACGCAACCACGTATAACAGTTCCAAGTAAGAGCAAGCACCTGTGATGGTGGAGTAGGGGAGATGTGCTCATCATGTACACGTATATTCTAGAAACAGGAACACGTGTCATATTCACAGGCATTATGTGTAAAGTAAGCAGATGCAATTCAATTTAGAAGCAATACAAGTTAGGCATCATACGCAACATGCAACCACATATAATAGTGTCAAGTTAGAGCAAGCACCTGTGATGGTGGAGTAGGGGAGATGTGCTCATCATCTATACAGCTACGTTGACTGTCCAGCCATGTGTTGTCTTGCGAATCTTGTTGGGAGGATGGCGGAGTAGAATCTGTAGAGACCCCCTGTTTGAGTTGCTCCGAAGGACCACCATCATCCACTGCAGGACTAATTTCCTTCAGCTATAATGATTTTGTATTGTGAAGTCAAACCGATAAGAAAAAGGAATAAAATTCGCTCTTCAGAACTCATTCATGCATGATACTGACGAACACTACTCGGATGAAAGGCAAACACATGATGCGAGGATGGAAATAATATGAAAAACAGGATGGTGTGACATATTCACACCTATGATGTGGTAACTAAGCAGAAGGCATTTCAACAAATTAGAAGCACTGCAAGCTAGACACCATATGAAAGATGCAACCAATATCACTCTGCCAAGTTCAAACTGTATGGCGTTTCAACAAATTAGAAGCAGTACATGCTAGAAATCATATGCAAGACACAACCAATATCACAGTGGCGACTTAAAGGTGCCTTATCATAAGTGACTGATGCGGGATATGCAAGAATAGTAGTCTGATGTAGAAACAGGAACACATGTCATATTCACAGGCATTATGTGTAAAGTAAGCAGATGCAATTCAACAAAGTCAGAAGCAATACAAGCTAGACATCATACGCAACATGCAACCACATATAATAGTGCCAAGTTAGAGCAAGCACCTGTGATGGTGGAGTAGGGGAGATGTGCTCATCATCTACACAGCTACGTTGTCTGTCTAGCCTTGCGTTGTCTTGCGAATCTTGTTGGGAGGATGGCGTAGTAGAATCTATAGAGAACCTCCGTTTCAGTTACTCGGAAGGACCACCATCATCCAATGCCTTGCCAATTTCCTTCAACTTTATTGATTTTGCATTGTGAGGTCATACCGACAAGAAAAAGGAATATCATTCGCTCTTCAGAACTCATTCATGCATGATACTGACGAACACTACTCTGATGATAGGCAAAGTCATGATACGAGGATGGAATATGTACGAAAAAATGGACGGCTTGACATATTCACACCTATGATGTGGTAACTAAGCAGAAGGCACTTCAACAAATTAGAAACACTGCAAGACACCATATGGAAGGTGCAATCAATATCACTCTACCAAGTTAAAACTGTCTCGTCATATGTGGCGTTCATCAAACTAGAAGCAATACATGCTATAAATCATATTCAAGACGCAAACCAATATCACACTGCCAACTTAAAGGTGTCCCATCATAAGTGACTGATGCAGGATACACAAGAAGAGTAGTTTCATGTAAGAACATGGTGTGATAGACAGATATAGTATGTACCAAAAACAGGAAAGCGTGTCATATTCACATGTATCATGTGTAAGCTAAGCAGATGCAATTTACACTAATTAGGAGCAATACGAGCTAGACACCATATGCAACATGCAACCAGATATCACACTGCCAAGTTAGAGCAAGCACCTTGGATGGTGGAGTAGGGGAGCGGAGACTTGGACCTTGTAATGCACTATCAGTACAAGGAGAATCGGTACAGATGCTCCGTTTACGTTGCTGCAGAGGACCACCATCATCGCCTTCCTTACTATTTTCCTTCCTCTTTCTTGATTTTGCCTTGTCAAGTCAAACCCACAAGAAAAAGGAATAAAATTTGCTCTTCAGAACTCATGGATGCATGATACTGACGAACACTACTTTCATGTAAGGCAGCCACATGATAGGAGGATGGAATATGTATGAAAAACAGGACGGCGTGACATATTGACATGTATGATGTATAAAGTGCAAACTAAGCACAAGGTGCTTGAACTTGTTAGAATCGATGCAAGCTAGAAAGCATATGAAAGATGAAACCAATATCACTCTGCCAAATTAAAAGGGTGCCCTAACAAATGTATTTGACCAAATTAGAAGCAATACATGGCAACAGGCTAGAAATAATATGCCATATGCAACGAATAAAGGTGACTCATCGTAAGTGATTGATGCAGGATACAGAAGAGAGGTAGTTTCATGTAAGAACAAGGTTAACACATATATGTAGTGTGTACCAAAAATAGGAAGGCATGTCATATTCACAGGTATAGTGTGTAAACTAAGCAGATGCAATTTACCCTAATTAGAAGCATTACAAGCTAGACACCGTATGCAACATGCAACCACATATCACACTGCGAAGTTAGAGAAAGCACCTGTGATGGTGGTGTAGGGGAAGTGCGGTCTTCAGGTACAGAGCTACGTTCAATATCTTCATTTAGGCTTGATGTTTCTTGAGAATCATGTGGAGAGGATGAAATTGCATTCTTTATAAGAGTATTGCGTCTAATATTAACCCACGCGCGTGACTGTCTCATCATAAGCGATAGACGCAGGATACACAAGAACAATAGTTTGATGTAAGAACATGGTGTGATAGGCAGATGCAGTATGTACCAAAAACAGGAAGGCATGTCATATTCACATGTATAATGTGTAAGCTAAGGAGATGCAATTTAACAAATTAGGAGCATTGATGAGGGATACACAAGAAAAGTAGTTTGATGTAAGAACATGGTTAATAGAAAGACGTAGTATGTACCAAAAATAGGAAGGCATGTCATATTCACAGGTATAATGTGTTAACTAAGCAGATGCAATTTACCCAAATTAGAAGCATTACAAGGTAGACACCATATGCAACATGCAACCACATATCACACTGCCAAGTAAGAGCAAGCACCTGCGATGGTGGTGTGGGGGAATTGCGGTGATCAACTAGAGAGCTACGTTGACTATCTTCATTTAGCCTTGCTGTTTCTAGAGAATCATGTGGGGAGGATGACACTGCACTCTTTAAATGAGTAGGGCGTCTCACAGTAACCCACTCGGGTGACTGTCTCATCATAAGTGATTGACGAGGGATACAAAAGAGCATTAGTTTGATGTACGAACATGGTTAATAGACATATGTAGTATGTATCAAAAACAGGAAGGCATGTCATTATCAAAGGTATAATGTGTAAAGTAAGCAGATGCAATTTAACCAAATTGGAAGCAATACAAGCTAGACACCATATGCAACATGCAACCACATTTGACAGCGCAAACTTAAAGCAAGCACCTGGGATGGTTGTGTGTGGCAATTGAGATCATCAACTGCAGAGCTACGTTTACTGTCTCCAACTGCTGACACTGCACCCATTAGAGCGCTGAAACACTTAGTGCTTATCTTTGAATTACACTGGAGCGACTTCTGTCTTTTCTTTTCTGCATTCATCAACACTGCGTCAGAGTCTGAAATACCCATGCATAAAAAAACAATAGTGTGAGTATGGGTGAAGTGTGTGCACAATTAGTACAGTGTAAAGGTAGCAGATAGCAGGCGGTGAGAAATAAATGACGGGAGACATATGATAGCTCTACAACATGCATGGCACCCTAAATTACTACAGGATTCTATGAAAATAACAGTCGACTGAAAGCAAATAGGTCAGTCCATTTTTATGCACCGTCCGATGTACAAAGAACGGGCAGATCGCCTTCATCTACCTCCAGCCAGTCAGTGTTGACGATCTTCCTCGAAACGCCAGCGACCACCGGCCCAGTAATCCTCCCCTGCCTGCGCCCTCCCCTCGACCTCACCGCACCGCCGCGCTTGGCACCGCCCCCCGGCCATCCATTCAAGCCCCGCCGACCTCCAGATCGGGCGCAAGCAGCTCCTGCGCCCCACACCCCTATGATAGACACTGATGCGCCGCTTCCCCGGGGAACAGGCGGACTAGGTGCTCCGCACGCCTAAGCGGGTGCTGCTTCTTTTAATTGTGGTTCGACTGACCCTGAATTGAAATCCAGGCGGGTTACTGACGTCTAGCAAAGGTGAAATAGTAAAAGGGAGGAAACCTTGTGCATTTAGTATCACGAAGAAGATGTAGTAAGAAGCGCTCAACTAGTTTCTTTCATGGGATGAATACGGTGTGAGCGGAGATGTAAGATTTGCACGAATAAGGGAAGAGGAGTACCTCTTTCTGCTGGCAGTGCTGTGTCCTCCTTCTGTTTTTCCGACAATCTTCTTGTTGTTCGCCGGAAACCAGAAGTTGTGGAGGATGGTGCAGCCTTGGACGAACCCATGGCCAAGTTGTTGAGTGTGGTGCGGTGGCCGTCTGTCGGCGGCGGGGAAGCAGATCCGAGGCGGCGTACGACGGCGTAGCGGGAATAGCTCCGGTGCGGTGGACGGTTGCGATAGTGGAGCTGCAGCAGTGAGGCGCAGGACGGCGTGGTCGGAGTGGTTCTGGTACGGCGCACGTCGGCGTCGGCATCGTGGAGGCAGCTCTGCCTCGGCTTCAGCTGCTAAGTCCTTGAGGGCATTGCGGTTGCGGTTGCGTTGGACGACGACGTCGGGGTACCGGCTCCGGCGTGATGAAGGAGGGCGGCGGTGGATTGGCCGCTATGGGGTGGAGGACGGAGGAGGCTGGGGTTTCGCGGCTGGTGGAGAGGGCGTTTTCGCGCCCACGGAGTATGAATGGGGAAACGGAGGGAGGCGGGGAACTAAGGGGGAACAATGTTTCGGTTTGAGACGCGCTTGTTTGAAATTTGGGGAAAGTTACAAACTTTGCCCCCATCTAAAATTTCAGACATATTGCGGGTTGGGGGTAGGACAGTCATGTCAGGTGTCCCAAATGTGGGCGAGATAGATTTCGGCCGAGCGCATGGGTAGGCGCCCACGGCGTATGAATGCTTCTCGGAGGCGGTTGAGACTGGCGTCTTGGTGAAGTTACAAACCTACCCCGGTTTAGACCTTTGGACATCGGGCCGATAGGCTACATGGGCCAGAGTCAGGACAGTAATTTCCTACCACCAAAACATTAGTCTCGCGCGGTTTCGGGTGACCAGAGGCCTATTTGGCGCTTCATTCAATATTTGGGAGCAGAAGCATTAACGTTTTCGGTTCTCTTGAATTGAACTTTCAGGATTTGTCAAACTTCACAAATCTTTACTCTTGAAAATCCTAAAGCTATGATTATTTTGGAATGGAGGGGGTATATTTGAATATACATTGTACACGAGTATATATTAAAAAATATGCAACTTACCTCAGTTCATGCATGGTTCCAGATATAATCTCCTTGGTTGCAAAAAAAAGTTAGATATGCGTATGAATATATATAGCATGTTCAAACTCACAACAAAGATTGATGCCCCCTTTTACATCTGATTTTCAAATGCCATTATCTCGGGTTCAAATAGATGAATGCACTTCCTATGAATTCGAATCTTCAAAACCCCCATTATGTTGAATTCGACATGTATTCTATTTCGTAGCTAGCAATTTGGAATGTATCCATGCAAGTGACAAATGTATAAAGTGCTTCACACTAACAACATGGAGTGCACTAATTAATGTTTATATATGAATTGCAAAAGCATCCATTGCCTGTATTTCAAACTGCTCTCACTCTATGGATCGATAATATGAAATAAACACATGCACATGCTAGAATTCAATAGAGTATGGGTGTCTGATAGACCGATTTTCGTCCATACGCAATTTGAAAAATTCATGATCTCATCCAAAAATAATAATGCCATTTATATTTTAGTTTAATGCGTAGAACCGCCTTTTACACGTAGATGCACTATGCCTCGCCCTGTTCTCACAAACGCGTTATATATCTCTCTATCTAACGCATAAGTGCACACACTTTATATGCATCGGCATTTCTCTTTCACACATGCTCACAATCTCTCTCAGGGTGTCGGGGTGTCTCACGCACATGCTCTCTCTATTTCTCTCTCTCTCTTTCTGACTACTATGTACCACTCTTTTCACTAATCTCAGTTGGAAAACACTATTTCTCTCACATGCATATATACACATGCACGGTCTCTACTAGCCCTCTATACGCACATATATGTGCCTACGTGTCTCCCGCACGCAC